>NW_027466467.1:11172500-11245000 GCF_050575085.1 Anarhichas minor | reverse complement strand
TGAAACTGCTTTCAATTCTCAGCATTTCAAAAGATTACGCTGAAAAGGCTATTCTCCTGATTGAATGGGCCAGGTGAGAGTAAAAAGCTAGGGATTAAATCACCAACACATGTCACTATCAACAACAGCATTTGGCACACCTGCTAAATCTGAATATTCTTACATCTAGTGTGACAATGAACCCATAGTTCAGATCCACAATTTCATGCCTGCAGCCAACTTTCCATTAAAATTGACTCAATTCATCACACAGCGCACACATCCACTTGCACAGCTGCAGTTCATATAAAAATATTACTATTAACCTCATGCCAGTACATAGTTTAATTCCATTTGTTGGTATGATACTATGTCACCATCATTATCATCATCTAAGAAACGGAAACTAGTAACATTATTAGAAACTACAAAAATGAAATTTGCGGATCAGTTTTTGCACATGCAGTTTTCCCTTAAAATACTTTTTCACCCTCTCTTGTTTCAAATAAGCTTATGTATGGCTCTTCCTCCCTAACCAGCAGACACAGCAGTCACCTGCAAAGGATTAAAGGGCTGTGGAGTTGGTGGTAGCCGGTTATTGTGTGTGCTATGGTTGTTTATGTGTCTGTGTGCTTGACGGGTGGTGGGTGTTCAGTGACCTATATAGTTAGTCTCTTTGGAAACCTTGACCTGGCTGACTCTGATATATTCCAGGTTGATCTCTCTCTTCTTGCCCAGACTAGTTGGTTTTAGGCTCATCTTGTGGTACAGCTGTGCTTCCACCAGTGTATTGCAAGCCTGGCGTAGCGTTAGCGAGTGTCCGGTCGAGAGAGAGCGTGTGTGTGATGATGAGTATAAGGGCTAGCAGTAATGTTACAGCTGTGACCGTGGCGGTGCAGTGTGTGTACAGTTTATTTGTCGGTAGAATAAATGATACAACTCCTCCAGACCCATGAGGAGACCCAGGCCTAGCTCCTGCGACTTGCTTATCAGCCAGCTGCTGATTAAAGTGAAGGCGGTTAGCCCAATGTTAGCAACAACTCCGGTGCACTGATGGTGGGCTGTCCTTGAAGGTGGACCGGCTATTCTTCTGTATGTGACAAGCTGCTCGTCTGAGTTTTGCTCAGTTTTTTTAAACTTTTGATTTCTTCTAACTGTTTAACTGATAGCACAGTTAAAGGGACCGTGTGTAACATTTAGGGGGGTTTATTGGAAGATATTGAATATAATACAGTATGTTTTAATCTGTAATAACCCCAAACTAAGAATTGTTATATTTTCCTTAGCTTAGAAAAAGCCATTTATAGCTACGTAGGTAGCGGGTCGTCTTCCACGGAGTCCGCCATCTTGCACCGCCATGTTTCTACAGCAGCCCAGAATGAACACTGACTCTAGCGAGGGCCTTTCGCCTTTTACGTTATCTGAAGTAAGAGTTGCGTTCCGAAATAATTAAAGATCGTAGTATTGACAAGTTACTGGTGCTTTTCATTAGTACGTTTTCATGATTTGATGTCATTTTTTATCACGCTGCAGCGCACATTTGCTCTGCTCTCTCTGTCGGGCTGAGCTCCTACAAATACACACACAACGACACAAACAGCTGCACGAAGCGCGAGCAGATAAGCCGCTGTGCTGAACCAGGTGAAGTGAAGGATACTCGAGTTGACCGCAACTATGCTTGTTACTGTGCAATTTAGTTGATTGAAACCTACTATTGTCATTACTGGCCATTGTACTGTAATTTTAGCACAGCGTAAACACTGTGCCCGGTACAAAATATTTAATGGTATGACATTGTGATTGTCCTCATAGCATTATGTGTCCCCATGCATTAATGCAGAGTGAAATAGATTTGATTGAATATGAGTAGTGTGGGTAAAATCATTGGCAGGTATACAGGTAGGCTAAAACTAAGTGTAATTAATAAATGTAATTATTTGAATGGCAGCTTTGGTTTCATGGTCCCGGTATTGGCCATGCCGGCTCACTGTCACGTCATGGCGTGCTGGAACACTTGGATAGAACAGAGTCATTGTTAATATTATTATTATTCATACCTGTGCTTTTTGTCTACTCTGACAAGTGAAAAAATCTGCTGTGAAAAAAGTACAAGAGTTCTGTAAACGCCCCCTCCCAAATCATTGCTGTTAATGAAATTCCTATGCTTGTCTGCCTCCAGACAAGTATGAAGCATGCATGATAAATGAACTGCCTACAACCTGTTTGGACACGCCATCCCACTAAGCTCTCCGTTGGCACCACTCTACCAGTAGCTCCATTGGACACAAAAGAGTATCAGTGGAAGAATCAGTGTACGAACGGTCCAGCCATTTTTACTTTTTATTTTGATACTCGCGTTTGGTAGTCAAATAACGTTAGCTAAAAAGCAAACCAATTTCCAAGAGGGAGTATCAATATTCACCACGAAAAAATGGTGGGACTATTGTTGCTCAAAGTTAGCTAAGCTACTGCTGACTTAAAAAAATGTCATCTTAATGTTAATTATAAGCGAACACAGCTTGTGTTCCTGGCAGGCCTAAAACAAAGGTATACCGTCTAATACAGATAAAATGGCCAAAGATGACTTGCGAAACACTGAAACCTGCTCATTAAGGACCTGCCCTGGCACAAATATGTGGTATCTGCATTATGAGAAGGGAACAGGACAGGTTATTCCTGTTGTATAAATGAATGAAAAGATGATATCTAACAAACTGTTTTATTGTTATATACCAGTATATATTAAAATTACCATCACAAGGGGTTCTGTAAATAAATATATACCGAAATAAAAATAATAAAAAATAAAATGTTCTTTGCGACATTTACTTTGTTAAACAACTCACTGACACAGGTTGCTGGGCCAAGTTGCTGAATGCCTTAATCAAACTATTATGTTTTAATGCTGGCCGATGCCACTGACTCATTTCTTTATCTGGGATTTTTTTGTATTAAATTTTCAGTCCGTCAATTTATTCTCTTCATTTTGTGAAATCCATGTTCAGCAATGAACTAAACAAAAAACTCACTCGTCACCGTTTCCCCCCTCGTGCTTCTTCTGTCTCAGCAGATATTATAGGCGAGGGATAGGTTCAAGGTTTCTGTTTTGATTGACTCTCCTTTTGTCACTAAAAATCCCTTCAATGCAGTTTACTCAACAAACTTGTGGAGCACAGCGAGGGAGCGCACAGAGAGAGAGAGAGAGAGACTGTGGCTCAATTTTGGGTATTAACAAGAGGAAAAGCAAACAAAAGACAAGGAAATAAAGAGTGAGATAGTGAAAGGGAAAACCAGATATTAAAAGAAATACGGAAAAAGATAAAGAGATCTGTACACTTTGCCAGTGTGTGTGCTAAGGTCTGTCAGGTTGGCTGGCAGTGGTGTGTGTGTGTGTGTGTGTGTGTGTGTGTGTGTGTGTGTGTGTGCGTGTGTGTGCGTGTTGGTGAATATGTGTGTGCATATGTGCACTGTGTGGAAAAGCAATCACACAAACAAATTAATTAGTCTCCCCCAGCAAAGGGGTTTGATAAATTGAGCTGCTCATCTCTTCCACCACCTCCCCATCCCTCCCTTTCTCTCTTTCCCCCTCTCACATCCCTTTTTTTTCATGTCCTGGTCTTTTCTATGCAATAAACATCTCATTAAATTGTCCCACAATTAATTTTATTTGTTCATTGTCTGGCGTTTCCTTGCTTTCCTGTTTTGCATCATCTGTCTCATCGCACGTTTTGTTTACATCATTGCATGTCCTCCCCCCCACCTACACACACACACACACACACACACACACACACACACACACACACACACACACACACACACACACACACACCGAGTCGTGTGTTTAAGCCTACAGGAAGCATTGTAGTACTCCCAGAACATACAGGCTGATTCTCAGCCCGAATGGCTTATTTAGGCCTCCGTACCACAGAGCTATACTCCACCTGCATTTAGATTAAGTAATATGTTTTAATTATTCATATTTCCTGTTTTTATTAGACCAATTAACTGCAATATTATTCCCCCAGTTCGTCAATGGGCACTCTATATAATAATCGTCAGGAACAGGAGCGAGCAACTTGAACAACGGAAATGTGCAACGGACACACAAAATGTATTCATGAGTTATTTTCCCTGTGCGGGTGCTGGGGGCTGGAATGAAGACTGTGTCTCTATTCAATTATCACATTCACACACACACACACACACACACACACACACACACACACAGAGGCGTTAAGCAGTGTGCACTCATTAAACGCTCTCATTATACACAGGAGGAGATCCCTGCAGGTGCAGTTTACCAGAGTTTAGTTCATTTCCTGCTCCTCCTCCTCCTCCTCTTCCTCTCCCACATCTCTTTCTCTCTGCTGCTCTGTCTTCTTCCGCCGTTATTTACTTCATGAACCAAAAAAGTAACCACATGGGGGTGTGTCATTGTGTGTCCGGTGTGGGGGAGCGAGGCTTTCTGACCCCTCCACTTATGTTCACAGGTGTGTACCACATTCAAGACTTCTTCTGAGTTTGTCAATGACTTTGGACTAGCAGAGTCTGGTCACATTTTATAAACCACATTGGACATAATAAAAAGCTAGCATCAGATCTTTATCGCTACTTATTTATTCTGTTTGGCACCTATCAACGCTGCTGCCATCTAATTTAAAGGCCTTTCCCCTGGCAGAAACTTGATTATTCACTATGATTCATATGCTAAAGTGAGAGAGTCTCTGAATGGCTGCTGAGCGGTATTATTTCAGGCGGCTGAATGTTTCTTTGTGGCAAACCTCTCATTTTCTCTGCATGCTCATAGGCTTTCATACTTCTCTGATTGACATGCACACAAAAAAGCCCTTTATACCTGACCCATTATAACTTCAGATGAGCCTGTTCAGGAAGCATTAGGCCGTTCTCTGTGTGCAAATGCGCGCATGTGTGCATACATTTGAGGATGTGATAATAAGGACAGAGAGCACTCGCAGCTGGTGGTGCTGTTCAAATAGTTTCACTGGACTGTGGCTACCTGAGCGCAGATATTTCTATTGTCTGTGCTCCGGCAAAATTAGCTTTTTATGTTTAATAATCTTAGTGACAGCTTTGTCCCTCCCGAGGAGAGTCGGTTTTATGACCTTGAGTGTAAGGAAATTAAATTAGCAGAAAGTTATAAATGTATGAAGTAAATGTGAGTACAACAGTGTTGGCAGCGTTCAACCACACACGTTTTATTCCGAATAAAATAAGCATTATGAGTGACAGACTTTGGTGAGATCAGTTTTTATTTTCAGGTTTTAGCTCTACATTAATTCCATGTATACCATGCATCACTCCATTAGGTAAAAAAAAAATGAATGAAAAAAGGTGTGAGCACCTGGAACTTCTTTGTACTCCTACAGAGAAAAAAAAACTGTCACATTTCAAAATTTAGAGAAGAGTCCTTGCCAGATGTTTTAATTAATTTACTGTAATTCATTCATCACTGTCCTGGCTTTTTTTCTTTTGCAAAGTGAAGAAATAATCCATTTGTCTCTGGTGTGCAGCAGCACTGCAGTCCTTCTGACCTACTTTTATTTTCTTTTTCCGCTCCCTGCTGCCATCTTCTTTTTTCGGCAATGATGGAATAAGTTTGGCATTGTTTTTGCTCCGTGGCCTCTCTTTCACCAGGTCGGTGAAACTAAATTCAATTAATACAACTTGTGTATATTTACCTCAGCTCTAGCCATAAACTTGTCCCACTCAAACCAAAATAAATTCTTTTGACCAACAATGTGATTTAATAATACTTAATTTGTAAGAACAAACATCTCTAGGCTTCATCTTTGGTCAATAAATTACAATAAATGTTTTTAGTTATTATTTAATATTTTCCTACCTTTATATAGTAGAATACACCGATTTTTAATTTTTTACTACTAATGATTTTTCTGTGAAAGTTGCCATTTAATTTCTAACAGGGACACACTATCTCCACTTATTCCCAATTTTCAGTACTATTTGCGGGTATATTCAATCTGTCAATCTCTTGTTCTTTTGTGTCCATGAGAGTTAGTCATACATACGTACATACAGTGACAGGTGCAGCTCTATTGACACCTTCAAGTATAACAGGGAGTCAAACTTACTTGGGATAGGAGGGAAAAGAATATTCTAAAAAAATGTTGCATTAAGTCTCACTTCACTCTCCCGACCCCCGACCCCCCCCCCCCCCCCCCCCCTTCTCTCCCTGTCAGTTTGTCAAATCCTCTTTCCCTGAGCTTGTTGTCACCTATAACTAATTCCTCACCTCGCCTGTCTCCCTCGTCTTTGTATCATCTAATTCAGCAAAACTGGATCGAAACTTCTCTGCAGGAAGGCTCAGGATGTCAGATGGCATAAAACCCTTGTTCCACAAAAGCTAAACCCCCCCCCCCCCCAACGCTTTAGGTTCAAAGCAACAGACGCACTTCACATGACGCAATCATTTTGCATTGATTGTTCCGATTCTCACTTGCATTCAGCTGTTTTTGTTCAGTGAGAGATAACATTCAGGGAGTGTGTGATTGTGAGTGTGTGTGAGAGTGTTTGCGAAGAGGTGGGAGTTGAGGAGGCAGCATCCCACTAGGGTTTGGATTCTTAAATATGCCTCCCTTGCTTTTGTTAAATGTGATGCAATAGTGATGTAGGGCTGTCTGTGCGTGTGTGTGTGTGTGTGTGTGTGTGTGTGTGTGTGTGTGTGTGTGTGTGTGTGTGTGTGTGTGTCAGACAATGAATGAGCGAGTAGCTGGGAGTCAGTGCAGATCTGAGTCTGTGTTTCAGGCTATTTTTCAAGCTGGAGGAAATTATAGGGTCTCTATTGATGAGAGAGGGAAACCCCTCCCCTCTCAACCGTGCCATCTCTCAGTGTGTGTGTGTGTGTGTGTGTGTTAATAAGAGCAAGTATGCCTGTGTACATGCACATAGATGTGTTTTGCACATGTGAATGTGTGTGTGAGTGGCAGGGCTGCTATCTGTGCCATCACACGTGGATGTGTGTGTTAATAGAGAATGCCCCATGCTGCCACTGCCTTTGTTTGCCAAGGACATACATATGCATGAAGCCCGTGTGTTCGTGTGTGTATGTGTGTGCATGGGGGGGTTTACTAATTACTAGATTTCTATCATGAATATGTATGGCCGCATCCTTTATTATGGGATTGGCTTAAACACATCACACAGACGGACGAGTGGCAGAGAGAGGAGGGGGGGCAGACGCCTCTTCAGGAATAAAAAAAATAGAAAGAAATGGAGGTTTTCTGCTGCCATTGATTTGAACCTTCAACCTCCACTGTGCAAGTACAATATTCATGTTTTCCAACTATCTCAGATACTTAACCGTACCGTGTCCTCTTATTAGGGTTACATTTTACTACCAACCACATGATAAAACAAAGTAGAACCTTGATTTTTCTTCTTCGAGTGATTAATTCCCCTCATGCCACATTGTTATGCCACTGTTTTCTCAAATAAACCCTGAATGAGCTTCAAGTTGTTGTTTGACGGTTGTAATGACTTTGGTAGGGAGGAACCCTTTGTGTATTGTGTGTGCTAACTAAGTGTGTCATTTCATTTATTTAAAATACCTCTGTTATGAGAGGCATGTAATAAGTTACCTTCTGTGTGGTAGAGGATTACACGTTATTCTACTACTGTTCCTGACCCAGAAAATAATGAAAGCTTTTCCACATTGGGTTAAATTCTACATTATATCAATTGACAATAATAAAGCGAAGTAAACAAATAAAAGTGATAATCTCACACACAGCTGTGGAAGTATACTAAGATCTAGATAAAGTAATAAAGTCACAGGGAAAATACTCCCTTACAGGTACAAGTCCTGCCTTCCAACGTTTACTGAAGTCAAAGGACATAAATGCAGAAAGTATACTTTTTGTGCTTTTGTATTATTGGATAATTAACACTGATGAATTAACATGCTGTAGGTGGTGATCCGTGGACCCATACAGCAAGAACAAGTCCTTTAACCCCGCCTCCCAGCTGCTCGGTCTCAGGCTCATTCACAAGAACTTCAACAGTTGAAGGAAAATAACTCTCCGGCTATTAGTGCTAAGGCTGCACCGAACCATTATTTGTTTATTGATAGTTGAACGATTCTTTTTTAGTAGTCAATTAATCTAATGACTAATTTATTGATTATTCCAAAGATTTTTCTTTTAATTCACAATTAATACAGCTATTTATTTACCCAAAGTAAATATAAAAACGTGTCAATATGTTTATGTTTTAGTCAATCATCTTCTCTTAAAATGCAAATGTATTTGTCAGATGCCTGATCAGAAAAATACTGGATCTCAAATTCAAAAGGATTGCTGTAACACATAGATTAGTTTAATCGCTGCAAGTCATAGCAATCTTGTTATCTTTTTACTCAAGTACTTGACATAAAACTTAAAATGGTTTTGGCATGGATTGATTCCATCACAATGGCATCACGTGGCGGACCTGCAAGTTGTAATTCTGCTGTTTGGCCACTATGGATGTTGGATTTAGATGGATTTGACGTTTTTGTCCGGCACCATCTTGGTTTTTTTGGAGCCACAAGTGACAGTATTCGGAAGAGAGGGTGGAACTAGGGAGGGATACGTCCACTTCTTTTATCCAGTCTATGGTCCAGCATTAAACCCAATCTTTGTGGCCTTGTCTTATAGAGGAACCGTGTGTCAAAATCTTGTTTTAAAACTTAGATTTAGTTAACACTGTCATCGCATGGGACCAGTACACTGGTTGCTTCCTGGGTCCAACAACAAATCTTTTCCTCAAGAGTCCCCTGACATGTTAATCCAGCCATGCCGTTGAGTATTTCAAACTATAACAATCCGTCGTATTTTTTAGATAATCATATGTTTTGAATTAAAGAAAATCTTGATCTGCAAAATAACTAGTAACTAGAGCTTTCAAATACATTTATTAGAGTAAAAAATACAATACTACCCTCAAAAAAGTAGTAATGTAGACATATAAAGAAACATTAGTCCCAGTGAAGCGCCTTTAGCTTTATAATGTGAGACTTCCTCAGTGAAACGGAATATTTGAGCGGTGTACAGTCACATGAGGGCTTTAAATGAAATCCTATGCATTTGATTGGACAACTATAAGTGTAGGGTGTAGCGCAGTACGGAGCTACAGAGGACTGTGGCTCCACACACCTCCGTTCTCGCTAAAAAAAGATTGATTGATGGATGGGTGCCATGGTATTATTAGTTGAAATTGACTTATGTAAGCACATTTCATATTTTGCTTTACATGAAGAAAAGAGGATTGATTTAGAAAATGAAGAACAAATTGTTTGTTTTTTTATTTGTATTTGCATATATTGTTATGTTGGTGCATAATATGATCTAAAATGGTTTAAAAAGATAGTTAAAAATTATGGAGTGTGGACTGTTGGCTGGAGAGGTGCTAGTTTGTCTCTGCGCCCTTGAGCAAGGCCCCGAACCCCCAACTGCTTGGGATGACTGTCTATGGGCAGCCCCCCCGCTGACATCGCTCCAATAATGCATGTGTATATGTACTCTTTGTGCATGAGAGTGTATTTTGGGCTTGTGTGTGTGTGTAATGTGTAAAAATAACAACGGCGTGAAACAATTTAATTTCCCTTATGAAATCAATAAAACATGTCTTCTTCTTCTTCTTGAGTAACTGTACTTTTCACTCACAGATTGTCATAGATTATACATTCTCATAGATTATAGATAATACAGTCAGAGATATCATCTGTTTGGTGCAAACACAGTCTCACATACATTTATCTGTATCACTTACTGCAGATAAAACTGAAGAAGCATTTCCTGTCCATGTATAGAGCATTTAAGCAACGTGTCACTTCATCTCTGTCTTTTTCTTCTCTCCGTTGCCTCCTCTCTCCTCGGCTCTTCTCCCTTTTTCTTCACACACAATGCACAAACGGTCCCAATTTAAACTTACACTCATGCGATCTGACATGTATACAAAATACCAGGCATTAAGTATTTTTCTGGCTTGTATTGTTTTTCCACATGGACAAACTCAATTACAAGAGCCCTGTCTTTTGCTCTGGAAACATGTCCTTGTGAGAGGTGGAAGGCACAAAAAAAAAGAGCAGAGGAAGTGATAAGAGATGTAAACAGTGTACACATAAGGTAACAGTAGGTGGGGGGAGGTTACTTTGACTTATTGACACTGTTATCATGCTGTTTTTGTGTAGCGGGCCTAAACAGGAGGCCGACTTGGATCAAGTGACACCTATTATCCACCTTTGCTCTATCTTACTTTTTGTCTCTTTTATTCCAAACACTTTCACTCTTGCTATACCTCCATTCCACTCACCCTGAAACCCGGAAATCACACAATCAGAGGACTACGAAGGCTGCTATCTCTCCCTCCCTCCCCTCCCTGTCTCCCCAGTGCTATACCTCTGACAATAGTCTGGCAATCTGAGCAGAGCGAGGGAAATAAAGCAGAAGGACAGGTTTTTAAAGAAGAGAGAATGTCAACTGTCAGTCTGGCTGTGACGTCGGAATCAGTGCAAGCCATCAAACTATCCTGAGAGAGAGAGAGAGAGAGAGAGAAGAAGAAAGAAAAAAGGAAGCAGAAAAAGAACTCTGTGTGTATTTAATCAAGCTGTAAAAGAAAAGAAGAGGAAGGTAAAGGGCAGCACGAGTGCATGCCAGCTAAAGAGCTTGGTCATGTTATTTTGTTCCAACGCTGCTCTCAGTATCTCTCCACGTCGTGCAGAGGCCGGTGTGAGCGTTCGAGAGGGCAAGCTCATTTTTGCATGGGAACGGTACTGAGGTGAGAGAGAGAGAGAGAGAGAGAGAGAGAGAGAGAGAGAGATGATCAGGGCCGCCGGTGTTTGTGCTGTGCTAACACAGACATCACAGGTTCCCAAAGTGAGAGAGGGCAGCGGGGTGCAGCAGGGTATTGAGCTGGAGAAAAAGAGAAGTTGCAGAAGAGAGAGGAGGAGAGAAGGAGAGGAGGAGAGAAGGAGAGGAGGAGAGGAGGCCGTGTTTGAAGAGAGCTGTTGAGATAAATCAGTATGTTTACGTTCCGGAGGAACAAAGTGTTCCGTTGGCAGAAGAGCACTCGACTGTCCGTTTCCCCTCGGACTGTTTTTACCGGACCCTTTCGGCGTTCGTGCGCGTGCACGTGTGTATGTGTTTAGCGGCAGCGTCGAGGCCGGTTCTTGTGCCATTTGAGTCTAAGTAGGGCAATATTTAGGGGATCTTCCTGGTTGATGAGAATTAACATATTATTTATCAATATATTTAGATGTTAACATAATAAAGACTGAAACAACCATAAATGATGAGGTCACTGAGTCACACAGTGTTGTATTTGTAATTGTGGGCCGAGTATATGTGTGTGTGTGTGTGTGTGTGTGTGTGTGTGTGCCAGAAACACAGCTAAACCTCGCTGCTTAGAAATATTTACTGTATATTCTGGAGGTTTGTGGATAGTCTGGGTGAAATTCAAGAGGTCCTTATGCTTTCTGTTCGGTGTCGGATGTCTGTGTATGTTATATAAAAGCACACTTTTAACAGTGTTCATGTAAATCTCATCCTGTAAATACTGAGGCTTTTTTTAGCACTGTTTACCAATGACCAAGGACTGGCTCTCAAACCAAATTATGAAAACAAGTACATTCCTGATAACAAAGTTGTTGTGTTTTTCTTATTTTGGCTCTGCTGCACTAACGCATGAACAATTTCTAATGATCCCAAGCCCTTTGAGAGCAGGACAGCATGAGACAAAATTGTGCAAGATTTGTTCTGTAATTTTAACATTATTACAAGCGTCATTGTCCTAATTTACACTTTTTTCATCGTTAAAAGCCTGTTTAAACTCACAGTCAGCACCGTGTCAACAAGGCACTTATTACACCCGAGGTGCTGGAATAAACCTCACTGACTGCTGCCATTAGACGGGTTAACAGTGTCAACAATGTGGGAACTGATGACAAACACACATACACAGAATATTGCATTACTGGCACAGACAGACAGAGATTGTGAAGCAGAAAAAAGGACTAAAAGCAGAGAATAAAACTGGACAGGACAGACAGAAGCTGTATAGCTGATAGCAGAACTTGAGCGTTATCTCCTCCCGAGTCTAACATGTGTGACACGGCCAAGTGGAACGGTGCTGCAGTAATGCACGATATCAAGCAATGAGACGGGAAGGAAAGCGTCTGCATGTATCCGTAGCGATTCCCTCTCTTCCTTGCGCCGTCGTATCCCATCCATTGTCCTTACATGTGGTTCGTCTATCAGTGTCCAAACTGCCCAGAGCAGAGACAGAAAAGGGGCGTGCAGGGGTGCGGTGGAGGGGCTCAAGCGCTCTTGCGTACAAGAGAGAGGAGAGTATGATAGCCATTCTGCTTTTATTATCTAGAATGTATCAACTTAATCACAGCTCCATTCTCCCCCAGTCCTCCCCTGGGCTCAGTGGGAGACACTGAAGGAAAATTGGAAAAGTATCGCTGGGCTGGAGTTAGAGAAGAGTGGAGATGGACAGAACAGGGGGGACGGGGGCGTACAAAGAGTAACTACCATAAAGAGAGGGGTAGAGAGACACAGAGGAGAGCGAACGAGAGAGAGGGGAAAGAGATAAACCTGTTAATTTTTCATGGCCAGCCGCTCGTAATCACAGTGTTCGCTGCCCTCAGAGCCTTTTGAGTTGGACAGTTTGAGTGTGTGCATATGCGTGTGTGTGTGTGTGTGTGTGTGTGTGTGTGTGTGTGTGTGTGTGTGTGTGTGTGTGTGTGTGTGTGTGTGTGTGTGTGTGTGTGTGAAGGAGGAGAGATGGATCGGGCTTCATTACCAAGACTTAGGGGACCCCCCTCCAACACCCCCACCACAACCCCCCCCCCCCCCCCACTCCCCTGTGTCCCTGCCTGACTGCCCAAAGTTATAATAGTCACTATCATAAAGACACATTATCCTCTGATAGGAGACTGCACTGCTGTCTTAAGGCTATAAAAAAAAACTCAAACTTCATTTATTTGCCACATATGGCCTCAGATAGAACTAATGAACTAACGGGAAAGTGTCAGAGCAATCACAAAGAATCCTTAATAAAGTTTTTTTTTTTTTTTTAAGTCGCCAATTTGGAAATTATTTGACCACTGGCTCAAAGTGTGAATGAGAGCCGGAGGATACAGCATTGTCCTTCAAAGCTGACTGGAGTGCCGATGCTCCTCTGCAGCTTGAACGTTGATGCATTCAAAAGTACCATTCTCTCTTCCCCTCTTCTGCTAAATGGATATCTTGGGTGCGAATAAACCTAAACAACAGAGAACTTACAGCGGACAGCGGTGCGGTGTGAGATGAAAGATGTGCCCTTTAGAGCGGTGCAGCGTCAGTGACATCAAATACCTGGCACTGTATAAACAGCATTGTTCTGGAACATGAGCTCAGTCCAGTACACACACACACACACACACCCCGAGCAGGTTAATAATGTCCATAATCACCCATCCTCAATACACATACACACATACACACACACACACACACACACACACACACACACACACACACAAACACAGTTTGGCAGCACATGGCCATGTAAGGGGAAAACCAGTGCGTGTGTTTACACTAAAACACTGCTTGTCTGAGTGGCTTTAGAGCCCAGGCAGAGCGGGCAGGCTTTTTAACAAGCCTTTAAAAAAAACTTAAAAAACAGGCAAACACACATACACAGACACACAGCCTTCCTTTCTTCTTCTTCTTTGAATTATATTTCTTCTGTGAAGAGTTCTGGATATGTTCTCGTTCATCTGATCAGGTTGAAAAACACAGTAATGGTAATCCATGTATTTTTTTTTCCCATAAGTATAATTCGTCGCCTGTATGTTACACTTAAAATGTGTCCCAAAATAGGAAATGTGGAAGAGCATGTGGAGTGTTTGTTGTGTCAGTGACAGTAAGCTGTGGCTGCCAGTCCGCTGCCTTTCTCCTTCATAGCGTGTGTCTTCATTACAAGCACTTGCCTCTGTTTCATCCGCTGGAGGGAGTGTGTGTGTGTATATATTTGCATGCTTGTGTGTGTATCTGCAGGTCAGAAAGGCAGCATTTGTTCTGTGAAGGCCTATAAACATCTGCGATCCCTTTTAAGGGATTGTTTAGATTGACGGAACGGGAAAATAAACGTTCTCAAGGAGGCCAGGCGCTCTTTACTGACAGAGAGATCTCCGCTACCAGCACAAAATGTGTGTGTGGGTAGGTGTGTATTTGTGTGAGTTGAGCCTAAAATGACAGGTTCTTTTTTTGGGAGCTGTTTTGGTGATCAGAGGGCTGTTTTTACATGAACCTTCCGTGACCTCTTTTCTTCTTCTTCTGTGCCCTCCTTTCTCCTAATCTACCCGCTCCCTCAGCACACTAAAACTCTCAGCATCTCACACTTTTCCTCTTTTTTTCCTCTCCTAAAAGCATGCATGTTGATTCTACCCTACCCCCACCAGTTAATACCCAGGATAACTCCCTCTCCTCAGCAGCAGAAACTTCTCCCCGTCTCCTCTCTTTTTCATAACACTCCTCCATATGCCGAGGAGTTGTTGTGTCTGGGTTGCAAGCAACATGTGGAATATATCAAAACCCTCTCTGCCTTGCTGTCGTGCTCGCCCTCTCACTTATTCACACGCACACACACACATGCTGATGTAGTAGTGTAGCACTGGTCTCCTTGAGAACGTCCAGCGTTAGGAAATGGGGTGTCCGTCCAGCCGTGATTTAGGTCAGAGGGAAGCAGGGATGGGAGGCTTCTCTGCTCTCTGTTTATTTGAAGCAGGAGCCATTACTGCTGTCTCTGGGCCATATTTATACACAGACACAGAACAGACGCACGCTGATACAACCGAACTGTGCGCCGAGTTTCGGTCCGTGCATAGTTGTGTGTGAGAGTTAGAAAGAAAGGGCATGCGTATTATGTGACTCGGGAGGGAGATGTGTGTCTGTGTACAACGCACAGTAAAAATAAACTTCGATGATTTGTGGTCTGGGCCTAATAGAGGAAGGGCCAGGACTTTTAGCGGGAACAGAGTGCGGTGGTGGGCCTCAATGCAGCAACATTACTACAGGGACTGCTGGCTTCCCTCCAGTCCAGTCCCAACACACTTGATTCACCTAATGAAAGACATCTAATCACTGAACTGGGGAAAAATAAGCAAGCAGGTCCATCTGCTGCGTCGAGTATGAGTTAAGAGTTTGAAGCACAGTACAGTTTGTGTGTGTATGTGTGAGAGAGAGAGAGAGAGAGAGAGAGAGAGAGAGAGAGTGTGTCTGCATGTGATTGTGTGCCAGCAGCCCGGCAGTGTAGAATCTGTGTAGTGTAAACTAGTCCCATGGCATCTATTGCCTGTCTGCCATTACTGCCGGGTTGCCACAGCTTGTAAAAGCCTCGTTAACACAAAGACCTGCTCACATGTTAATTGGCTAATTGACTAATTTATTTTTGCATAAAGGCGTGCACGGGGAGAAAGGCTAGCTAATTGAAACTGACTATATGTTTAATTACGTGAAGAAAGGAAAGGGGGGTTGTGAAGGTGGGAGGCACATTTATGTTGCTCTTTTTCACAGTATTTGCCTTATATGTTTTATATCTGGCCCTTAATATCTCCTCACTCCAATCTCACCTGCCACTTCCATCGGTTTACTGCTCTTTTATGAACAATTACCTTGGAGCGAAGAAGGTGAGTTACCCAAAACTGTGTCTGATATGAGTGTTTCTGTGTGTGTGTGTGAGAGATTGAGATTGAGAGAAACGGAGACAGATAGGGCCATTGGAGTGAGGGAAAGTGATGCCAAATGAAAGATAAAAGCATCAACTAAAGGTGCTTCTTATTTTTATACATTCATTTTGCATTTTCCAGGCTCCTCGTTCACCACGTTTCTGAGAAATAATTTAGGCATGAATGCCAAGCTGTTATAGAAAACACGTCATGCAGCTAACCATCTCCGGACATCTGTTGCAGAGGCATCGGTGTGATCATGCATTCGCATCAATAGTAATCTAAGTCCAATTATTGAACAATATGTAAAACTGACACACACATCGGGACGGGGACAGAGGAATGTACGAGTGAACGAATGTCTGTTAATTCAATTCCAATCCACCGCTCACTAAAACACCACCACAAATTAAATCGGCCATGGGAGCAGACGGCTAACAAAGGAAATTAACAATGATGCTGCCTCTGTATTAGGGCATATGGATTCGCTGCATGTTTGCTGCGTGTGTGTAGCCACAGCCTCACGCCTCTGTACGCAGAGAGAGGGGGAAAAAGGCCACTTTTAATCAAGAAATCCATTCCACTTTTCTAACCTCTCTTCGCTTCTTGCTCCCCTCCCTTCGTGGCAGGCTTGTGTGGAAACAGAAGTGCTAAATTACCCTGGAGCAGTCAGACAAAAACATCTTGTTGGGTTCTAAATTGCTTTGCATGCATGTTAATTGGACAGAAATCCCTGCAGTGTATTTGGGTTTTTGCGCGAGCCTTTGTGTGTAACTGTGTGTGCCTCTGTACTGTATCTGTGTATGTACAGTATGTGTGCGTGTGTCTGTGAAGTGTGCGTGTGTTGGGAAGGACCAGTGAGCTATTATAGCCGCAACGGCTTGCAGAGATTTGGAGGTTATCTGTTTTTGTTGGTTAATTGTGAAGCTGATAGTATCGAGGGTCTGGGCCAATTCAAGTGGGCTTTCAGCCAAATTACCTCAGTAATCGTCTGTGTTCAAGTCCCTAGATGCTCTCACCAAGACAGAGCCTGGGAAGCCCTGAAGTTCAATGGAGAGGGGCAGATCTGACCCCAGCTTTAGACAGCTTACACTCTAATTGAAATGATATTTTTTTTTCATGTCTTTATTGGATTGCTGACAAGATTTCACCCAAAATTCCATTTGTGGTCAATTTATCCTGTTTGTTTTTAATTAATGCGGGCAGCTAATGAACTCGGAGGGAATCTTAACCAAATAATCAGAATTTCCTCCATGTTCCCCTCCCCCCGCGTTATCTTCGAAGCATGTAGGCTTTGGAATTGGAGCATGAAATTGTTTGAAAGTAGGAAAAGGAATTCTCTTGGATGGAGTGCACAAACACTGAAGCCAATACAAGCAGAGGGGACGTTGGATTCGTAAATCCACTTTTCAGTCACTATGGCAAGAAATTTCATTGACTATGACCGAAGATTATTTGAAGCTATAACTAGCTTATTGTGGCACAGACATGACGGACTAATGAAATACACATACTGTTATCAGAATTATTTTTAAATATGTCGATTCAATTAATTTAAAAGTGGAGCACATTGCATTCAAGCAGTTTGTGGGTGCAGTCTGTTGATGTCTTCCTTCCCCTATCTGTCTTCCCCCCTCTCTCTCTCTCTCTATCTCTCTCTATCTCTCTATCTCTCTCTCTCTCTCTCTCTCTCTCCAGAAGATAAATCCTCCCTCTGCTGTCTGCTTGTCAAAATAGAAAGTATTCCAGTCACTGAATGGGTGAATACATTAATAGAATATGGTTGATGTCTTGAAGCTGTGTATTTTTTTAAATAGGAAATTCTAAGAATTTGACAGAAAGGCCTCAAATGATTCTTATCTTGGCTGTTATTATTCATGAAAGATTGAACATTTACACATTTCAGATCTGATAGGGAAAAAAAGCGATCAAGCACAACCTTGACAGATGACCCCTTGATGTCCTCATGACCCCTCATGACTGCAGACTATTTTTTTTGGACTGTATCCAAAGTCCCACGGCAAACTGTGATTAAACATAATGTCTGAATATACTGTAGCCGCCTTCACTTCAGACATTTATTTCTCAATCTGACATCCTCCTAACCTACTAACCTGCACAGAACTAGCCCTGTGTGTGTGTGTGTGTGTGTGTGTGTGTGTGTGTGTGTGTGTGTGTGTGCGCTCATGTTTGTGTGAGGGAGAAAGAGGGAGACGTGGTCAAAAAGCAGCAAAGCAGATTGAGACCAGAAGACAGGACACAAAGTGGTATCAATAAGGGGATGCCCCTGTCACAACCTCCACTTAAAGCATCTCTTGACAGGAATTAGACTTAGAGTTACAGTGTGAGAGTCTTGGGAGTGCACAAGGTGGAATAAAAATCTGCACGTCAAGGGTCGGCCTATTTAGACTCCAGTGAGCTCGGCAGGAAGCAGTAGGACTGAAATCCTTCACATGATCTTTTCATGCGAAGAATAAGTTGTCGTCATCGTCGTCATGGTGTGCTATGCAGGACTGCAGGCCATGAATCCCCAGACAGTGACCTCATATCTCACCCCACAGACACATACACACATGAATAGTCACACAACCCACCCACACACATTGCATGCGTGTATCCCTTTTCAGTGTTTTTCTTTTCTGCTTTTTTCCCCTCTTCATTCCTTCTTCATTTCTCCTCTGTTTACTTCCACATCTCAGCCTGCAAACTGCTTAGTGTCGGCGTGTGTGTGTGTGTGTGTGTGTGTGTGTGATATAGAAAGACATGCACCCACACGCACCTCAGTTCTGTAGACAACGGGAGACGAGACGTCATTGTATTTTTATTCATTCACTTTCTGCCACTTCACTTTGCAGCTGAAGGTTGGAGGAATATTCTGCTGAACACACAAACAAAATGCGCAAAAGAGACAAACGCGCGCACACACAGAGCACGGTGAGTAGGCTGTGAACATAAACACTTAACCCTGGAAAGATTCAATGATGGCAGATAAAAGAGTGATTTGTGTTCTGCTAAGGGGAAAATGAGTAATCCTATCATTCAGCGTGACATGCAACACAACACGCCGCATCAGTCACAGACACACACACACACACACACACACACACACACACACACACACACACACACACACACGACACTAAACACTGCCTATCAGGATGATAAAAGCATGCCTCATCCACACAAAAAAGCGTTTGATTTTTTTATTTTCCGTGTCATTCATTTTCTCTTTCTGCTGTTGTAAACCTCCACCGTTCTCTCGCTCTCTCTCTTCCCCCCGCCGGCATCGCTCCTGACACGACAGCACATATTTGTGTATTCATGTAAATATCTCAGCTAATCTCCATAAATATATTTATGAGATTTAACACTTTTTGTACTGTAACACTATGCATGCTGAGCATCGGGTTTTATACCCTCATGAAGACAAGCGCACAGACACACATACCCTCATGTAGACACACACACACATCTGCACTCAGCTCATTGGGTGCATACCAATCCCTTGGTCTTTCTTTCTTCCTGCCGGGGCATTAATTCCTGCCCATATTTCCATCTGATTATGGTCCGGTTATACCCGCAACTAATTGAACATTAAATATAAAGAAAGTTAATGAAAATGTCCTTTATCCCCTCCAAACTGGGCCTGAGAACGCATCCATTAACACAAATTAATCTGGCCCTGGTGCGTGTTGCAGGGAAGAAGATATATGCAGAGTTTGCTGCTCTCCTCTCCGACCCGAATTATGAGCCCTCTCTCCGAGCAGGACAGTTGGATAACAAAAGATGCGTTGTTCTCCCCCCTCAGAGTATTCTGGTAAGCCATCCCCAGAGTGTCATATCTGGCTAAAAACAACGTGACACTGATGCCTTGGCTCTCAGCTTGGAGATGTCTTTGTCATGGGGTCGTCCTCTTACTCCTGCTGGTCCATATACGGACCACCAGCACCCTCCTGTCACTGGTTTGGACAGAAAACACTATGCAGTGTCGGCCTGAGAATATTCTATTTTATTATCTGAGGAAAATCATGTGGTTGATGTAACGGACCGGTGTGAGAACTATAGCACCAACAAACTACAAATTACAACCAATTTCAAGTCCATAAACTCAACTTGACTAATGTGTCATTTAGACCTTAGATGATGAGTTCTTGCAAAAAAATAAATAAAATATCTGTCACTCTATATCACATCTGAGGTTCTAAAATAAAAATACATCTTGGCAAGTTTGAATAACACTTAGAATTTATTGGCAGCGTAACTGTGAATCTGCTCTGAATTGAATTGTTTTCTAATGGGCTTGTTAGTTTTACTCCTTCTGTTCTTTTTCTTTTCACAAGCGCTTCCTGTGCAAGTGGCTCTAACAGAGCCAGCGACACCCACTGTGAGCGCGGCCAACAGACAGACTGATGCACAAGGAAAAAGGAGGAAACAATGACTGGATGGATGCTTTCATTCTGATGAAAGGAATAAACGCTAAGGCATTTATTTTGTCTATTATCCCACTAAAAAGCCCTCTCCATTCCTGCCCCCCTCCTTTTGCTCCCCCAGGCCCGTCATATTAGCATCTCTCCTGGACAACGAGGGGTTAACTAACCCGTTTAAGGGGAACCACAGAAAACAATACTCGGACCCCAAAAAGACAATGCCAGTCCCTTTCTCCTCCGTATTTGTAATTTAACATCAAAAGGCTCCTCTCCCAGCGACCTCTGAGAGCCAGCGTCTCTTTAATGAAGCGCCCCACCCCCCTTAATCACATTCAAATTGGTTAGTGTTCAGAAAATAGAAATATGTATTAGATAGCAATAAATTTTCATCATTGGCTAAGCCTGCTTCTTAATTGTCCTGTCCCAAGGCTTGGGAATTTCATTGTTCGTTAGGTGCTTAAGTCCCCCATCTCATTCAGTCTCTCTGACATTACTGCTGAGGGCTCTAATGCCCAACTAATTTGAATGGGGATTTACATGATAGAGCAGGGAGCATTAAAATGTGGAGGGAAGGGAAAAAAAGGAAAAAAGGAAAAAGGGGGAAACGGCTTCTTTCACTTCAAAAGTCACTTTGTTCAAAGTCAAATGACAGTGTTTAAAGATGCTCTATCTCTCTCTCCTCAGGATTTTGGTCAGCGGTGGCAAGTTTAATGGTTCGTTATCGTAGCCCCTCACTGTCTTCCTCTCTCTCTCTCCTTGCCTCCTTTTTCTCTTTCTGCCGCCAACCATACGCTTTTGTTTAGTGGCACCATACTGTGTCAGAATATACATTGTTTTTGAGTGACTTTGAATTGCAAAACACTTCTGTCATATACGTACTCTATTATTCTTTTCCTCATGTTTTTGTTTTACCGCGTGTCACTCAATAGCATGCCATTAGGGGATTTGGAGGCTTATTGAATAGGCATGAATGTCCAGGAGTGTGTGTGTGTGTGTGTGTGTGTGTGTGTGTGTGTGTGTGTGTGTGTGGATGTAATATTAGGTTAGGCCTATCGCTACTACTTTCAATCCATTCTGCCATGTAACCCATTCTGCCTGGTGTTATTGGCTGGCGGCTGAGCTCTTGCTGTGAGAAGAAAAAGAAATGCCTGGAATTGTTTTCTGTTTGTTCTGGAGGTATTTTGGATCAGAGGTAGATTTTGTGTGCGCTTGTGCAAATCTGTTTGTGTTCCTCCAAGTATGTCTATTTTGGATCAGAGTGAAATAGAACCAGTGGCGATAAAGAGAATCAGATGTTTTCTGATGTGCGCGGTTGAACACTGTCTGTCAGTGTGTGTGTGTGTGTGTGTGTGTGTGTCTGACAATGTAGACATAAAAATGTCCATAAGGCGGACACGGGGCAAACAGTTTGCGTGGGAAATTAGAAATGTGACAGTGCAGCGGCTTGTTCATGCACGAGTCTGTTTGTGTGCAAGCATTTGCATTTGGTCTTTTGGTGTGTTTTCATATCAATAAAGACCATGTAAGTTTCACACCCCCGCCCACCTGGCGTTGTGTAGCCAGATTTTCTGACTGCCTGATAGCGTTCCTCTCGTCGCATCCAGCATGATGGTAAATATTAGGTGAGAAAAGCTGAATTATGAGACATTGTCACAGCCTGCTGTTTACACTGGCTTTAATTTTTGTTTGCCTCTTTGTTGCTCATAAACATTAACGCTCTCCACCTACAATCCTCCGTAATTAGTGTGTTTGGTTTGACCTGCGTGTCACTGGAGATGAGAGGAGGTTGCAGAGGGTCAGGACTAATGAGAGAGAGGGGTTGACCTTAGACATAGAGTCAACCAAGGGCAAGAACGGCATCATCATACATAACACACAATAACACACAGAAAAGTTGGCAGGGCGGGTCCAAAAAATGGCAAAGAATTCCTCATTATTTTCGAAAGAAGAAAGTAAAAGTGCAGCAGAATGGAGCTCATTTTCTTTTGGTGAGAGTCATTGTGGAACTTTGTGTCAGTGGGAAAAGTGTTTTCAATTTGAGTCATTCCACACTTTATGAGAACAGTATCCAGCCAACATCTTTTAGCTTTAAAGTCGATACTCTGCCCGGCTGTACGCGTTTTAATCTTCAGCACATTATCTAAAGATATTGAGCTACATGTCTTGCTGTCCGTCGACTAAAGACCAGAGTCAGAGAGTGGAGGGTTAACTTTGATAATCACCTGCATTGATCTGTGTGCGTTAGAGGATAAACTGCTGGTTCCAGAGCAGCCGACCATGAATGGTTATTGATTCTATCATAAAGACCGGCTGTCTCCTGAGTCTACGGCTCTTTAGGTAATCACTGATGCCTGTTTCTTTTCTCCTTCTGGCACTCCGACAAGTTCATATCTCACACATGTCCTGCACGTCTGTACACTTTTTAAACTCATCGCTTCCCAACAGACTTGCACCCTAAATCATAAATGTCTCAATTGTCCAACACTGGCACTCTGCCCCGTCTCCCCTGGCATCGCATGTCTCATCCTCACACTCAGCACTTCATCCGCTCTATGTTCTTGGCTGCTTTCTCACAATTGCCCGTCTATGCATCCCCCAGAAACCTTCTTCCCCAAAGCCTCATTGTCCACCGAGAGACAGACAAGCAAACAGACAGACGGGCGACAAACGAGGAAGCGCTCACTAATCAGGCTTATGATGCTAGTGGGCTAATAGAGCCGTGTGCCCTGCTTAGATCGCCGCTGTAAATGATTAGCCTGGCTCAGGCTGAGCTGTATTAGCTGGCCCGCCATCACTGATAACTCCCGGCTCCCAACTTTATTGCAGTGATAAAGCCCGCATTAGAAACAATCAACCAATCTCCTCTGGACTCGTGTCTAGGTGGAAATGGTGGTAGATTGCGTTTTCTACAATGAGGCAAGACTGAGAACTGAATGAGGACGCTCTCCCACGATGCCGTCTTCAGATAGCTGGGACAAGTTGTACAAAGAACAAAAGAGAGGTGAGAGACTCTGAAAGTGTTATCTGAGGGTCCAAATTGAAAGAATAGTTCATCAACAAGTGATCACCTTCTCTCTTGAACGTCTTCTTCTTCCTTTTCTGAGTCTAATTGATCTGTATTTTAATAGCTCAATACTTAATATCATCTTAGACTCAGACTTTAGATCAAACCTTAATTCACATCACCATCACTAATCGAATGGCCTTAAAACTATGAACACTGATTAATAATTGCTGAGTGTGTGTGGCCACATTTGTGCCCTATACGGCACCCCTCTGTAGTGGAGAGCCCTTATTCTGAGCGGTTACACACCAAAGACACACTGCCGACGCCCACTCATCACCCTTGGAAGCATACACACACACACACACACACACACACACACACACACACACACACACACACACACACACACACACACATAGTAGCACACACTTCCCAAACCTTGCATGCTGACGGTAAGGTATATTTTTATTTTGTCCTGGTCGCAGAGAAGTGGGTGTGATATGCTGTGCGTGCCAATGCAGTAAAAAAAATTGCTCAAGGAACACACACAGGCTTACACAAATAATGTACACTGGCCCACACACACACACACACACACACACACACACACACACACACACACAGTGCCCTCGCACAAGATGCACGCACACAAAGACAGACAAATAAGACCTTAGTGAAATAGCTGGTGGGTTTTCTGCTATGGTCATGATTTCCTTCAGGGCTGTGAAAACACTCTGCATATGGAGTCCATCTCCTCTATGGCTTAACACTGAGACGAACACACACACACACACACACACACACACACACACACACACCACATCAACACATGTACGCTCACACAAGGAAAAATATTCCTTTCCTTGCACTTGGGACCCGCTACTGTAGGGGTGTAGTTCCTGGCTTGGTACAGAGAAAAAATAAGGTAGAAAGACCAGGAATGCATGTGGCAAATGATAAATACGGTCAGTCACATGGCAGAGCAGAAAGCGCCTTGATTGAGTAACCCAGGCCCACAGATGTGTTACTCATATTTGTTGAGAATAGACATTTGTTAAAGTGAGTAAGCAGTGTAAGGTATTCTGCCACGGCTGGAAAATCAATAGGAACTGTTGTATGTTTGTTTTTTTCATCAGTGCAGCTGTCTATTGAGTTACCACAGCTCTGCTAACAGGTTATCAACTCAGGGCAGTGTGTGTGTGTGTGTGTGTGTGTGTGTGTGACTGTGTATATATTAATTAACATCGTTATCGCAAAACAGACACATAGAAACTCTGTGTGTCTCTCTCTTTCCTTTGACTGGGTCGGGGTGTGGAGGTATCGACCAGTTGCCAGGGGATAGGAGCTATTGATTGTGACTTATCCTTCTGTTTATATTTGAACCCTGGGTTTAGCCTCCATCGATCGACACACACCTCGCAGTCTACAAGGTGTTCAACTCTGCTTTCCACTAATGGTTGCGTAACTGTGTGTGTGTGTGTGTGTGAGTATGTTTTTTGTGGGTTTTTTTTATAGGTAGCATAGCCTGTAAAATGAGTTTTTTTATTAAAGGGAAGTAAAGGGAAATTTAGTTTGTTGTCGTTATGTGATGGATGTTGGTTTGTTACACAAACACATGCACAGCAGTGCTCATTTCCCCCTCCACTCAAGGAGAACATGAACATTCTTAGAAAACAATCATTTTCCAAACCAATTTTCCAAACCAATTTCCCATCATGCCTGCATGGTGTCTAGCGCTGGGCTGAGTAGCCTATGTTTGAGTTTGTGTTTGCTGTTTTATGTTACAAAATGCAAAATTTCACTTTTTGGTTATGTCTGTTTTTGTTACTTTGCGTTTTTTCTGTTCAGAACATTGTGGCTGAAGTTGGTAATTGTCATTGTTTGTGCCGGTTCATAGTTTTATAGAAGTGAGGTGGCTGTTACATTTCTTGACACCAGCTGTATTTTAAATGATTGAGCATCTGATATGTGTGTTGAGTAACGGAGGGTTAACACTTTAGACAGCTGCTAGTTCCTACTGCACAGCTTGCCACAATATTATCACGCAAATCAGAGTGCATTCGTCTAGACAAATTGTAAAATGACACTTCTTTAATTCAGCGTCAAGCAGCTTTTTCTGCATTATGTTCCATGAAAATCAAAACTCTTATATCGTCGCAAACTAGACAACATGTGTTCATGTTTGTCTGGAGCGCAATATTTAATTTTTAAGTGGAAGTTAGTAAAAGATAAAAAAAGACACCTTTGTATTATAATACCTTTAGTTTCTGTCTATGCATGTGTGTGTGTGTGTGTGTGTGTGTGTGTGTGTGTGCACTTTCATATTTTCATCTGTGTATGCCCGTCTCCTTTTCCCTCCCGCTCCATTTGAAGGGTTGTAATGAGTCATCAGGGAGAGCTGATGTGAATTATTAATATTCAATCATGATGCTGTTCATGAATTAACTGAAGCCGCCGGAGGAGGAGGGGTGGACAGGAGAGAATGAAGGAGGTAGAGAGAGACAGAGAGAGAGAGATGGTGACAATTCAACTTGAAATAGATATGTAGAAAAGATTTAAAGCAGCATGGGTATGGAACAAAAAAACAGGGAGTCTTTTAAAAGCCTCGCAGAGTGTTAGTTATAAGCGCGACTCTATGGGACATTACTTGTGAATTATGCAGTAATACACTGTATTTCAATCTCTTCACTTATACCTATTGTTATTTTTTTCCATTTACTTCATACAGCTGCGGGATGATACAAAGGAGACCTAAACATGACAGATTTGTTCAAAGTAAGAATTGACATGCCAACAATTAAAAAATGTATTTAATTACATGAACTGGGTGCGAACATGAATCATAGTTTTCATAATGTTTCATATATTTATACTTTTCATTGCTATTTTATATACAAGCCAAACTGAACTGGTGGAGGCGTCGTGCTAATTTATGTTTTTCATTGTACATGTAATGGTTGATAAAATAAAAACTAAAAGAATATTGTTAGAAATTGCTTTTCTCAAGCAAACCATTGCTACAAATACCATAACAGATGAAAAGATGTCCTCCTGGAGTGAACATTATATTGCTTAATTGCTCAGAGGTTTCACACAACTATCAGAAATCACATCACAAAAAACAAAAGAGTTAAAAACATGTATCATTCATTGTTATGTAACTGATGAAACACTTGTAAGCCCCTAAGCTCATAGATAGATCAGAAAAATGTGATGAAGTACATTCACAGATGGTGCTCTGCTCATCTAAGAGGAAAGTGGTTTAACCAAGAGCTGCGTGAGCCCCTTCAGGACTACTAACTGCAGAAGAGAAACGTATCGATTCAGGTTTGGTGGATCAGGCTTGACATAAATGCAGTGGTTTAGTGTAACTCATCGCTACAAGATGTCATTCTCTATAACTAGTTCACTTCATGGTGTGGTCACTGAAGGTTATTGATATATTCACACTCTAAGACTGCGTGTGTGTGTGTGTGTGTGCGTGTGTGTGTGCGTGCGTGTGCGTGCGCCTGATAGGAGGCCTGCGATGCATTAAAGCAGCTGTCATTGAGGTTTGGTTTTGATGTGCTTCTGTGTTCTGCTGTCACTGCAGAGCTGGATTGAGTTTACAGGTTATAGGTTATCAGATGCTCACAGAGACAACACACACACACACACACACACACACACACACAAATACACTCATATGCCCATACGCACACAGCTCTTTGTGCTTGTAAACCTGACCAAGCTTGACAGTTCTATCTGTGTGAGCAGACTCTCGGGCTCTGTCGCTATCAATGGTGTCTGCATTTGTGGAGTTTGACGTGAATGGTAAGACCCCCGCCCACCATTCTACCTTCGTCTGTATGCTGTCCTGTGTGAGGGCCAAAAGGAACAGGATATAGTGTTTAAGGTAACAAATGGATTAGGGACCAGGCTGTAACACTCCTCCAGGTCTGTCGTCCTTTTTGTTTGGGCAAAGACTCAATGACGTTGATGTTCTTTTTAAGTTCTTTGCTATATAAGTCACACTACACCGAATTGTCAATATATGCAAAACATGTTTTTTTTGTCTAATGTAGGTCAATTTTGAGCAACAGCTTGGTCCCCTTTACTTCTATCCCCTGCTGCTCTTCTACTCTGATGGATGTCCCATTGACTTCCAATGTTAAACATTTTTGTGTCCGGTTTCAGACGGATGTATATCACATTAAGGTTACCTTTATTGCCACATGTGTGTGTATATTATATATATATATATATATATATATATATATATATATATCATAGCTGCATGGAAACTTTCTCTTCTTGTTGCATCATGTTATACCCCCGACAGTGTTTTGACTTATCAAGTATCTTTGGAAACTTTTTGTGCTTGACTTGAATATAAACTTGGCTTCTGTGGGTTTTTATGAATTCTCGGCTGCACAAGATGCATTTGTAAACTGGATGGACCCAGTGACAGGCTTGTGGAGCTGAAGAGGTGAACGTATTTTATGAGAGTGGTCCATGGTCTTGGCAGAGGTGCAGTACCCAGTGGTTTGCTGTGCCTGGCACCCTCCACCTGGCCTGGGCAGGAATCAAACCCACAACTTACACAGCCCTTAGCTCGCTCTTCAGCTGAGACAGCTACTGCCAGACCAACCACCAGTAGGAACTCCTGAAAGGATGCTGACCCACACATATACAGACACACATATAAATACACATTCACACTTAGGAATGACTTTACTGACTGCATTTACTCCATAAACCAAACCCTAAACTAATCTTTATCTTAACACCAAACTGAAATCCTAACCCCAAATTAATAAGGAGTGGCAAAATAGCACTGTGAGGACATTTAGATCTTTATAAGTAAAGAAAAATAAGCATAGTCGAACACACATGCACTCCTTTCTCTCTTCTCTTTCTCATGCTTTTTTTTTCTCTCCTTTCTCTCTGGTTATGTTTCCAACCAAATGTTTCAAACAAATTTCCAAAATGTCTATCAACTAGTGCTGTTTGGATATTCTCAAGAGGGTGTAACAAGGGCACATGATTAAAAGAGTACCAGAAGCTCTTCTGTACCTCTGGTACATTGGGGCATTTCATTGCCACTTTCCACCTAATATGGCGTTTATGTTATTTTCATGAATTAATTTGTCTGCTTTGCCAGTATTTTCTATTCCTTTTTTTTTTTTTCATAGCGGGAATATAATGCTTTGTTGCAGCAATACACTGCTTGAAATAACAGAAAAAGATGTTGTTTATTTGAAAAATCTGTTTCCATTCTCCGTTTATGGATTCACTATCACCTCAGCAAAGTACAGAAACTCATTCAAGTCTCCAAGTCAAATTGTGCATTAAAAACAGGTGGGTTCAAACTTCTCTCTCTACCAAAGGCCTCTAAATATTCAGGCAAATTATGATTGATGTGTGTATGTGGGTTTTATGAAACTGTGATGAAAGATGATCAGCTGTTCGGCTTTCTGTGGGTGGCTTGTCTTTGTACATGTACAGTAAGATCTGGTTTTAACTCCATATTCCTCCATGTATACAGACCTATAGACAGTCACAAGAGTGTGTGTGTGTGTGTGTGTGTCAGTGCGTGAGACAGGCCAAAGGTAGAATGGTAGAATGCAGTCTAAATGAGGGTTTTGTTCAGTTTGCTCCAGATGTTGAGTCTATGTGTTTTATTTTTACATTCTTGGCCTGCGGCCCGTATATATCTTGGATTGGGCAGGGAGTATATAATATCAGTGGAAAATGCTGCGGTCTGGTACCTTTTAAATAACATTTCCTCCTTTTTCTGCTGCTGTCCTGTTTTTCTTTCCATGTTGTCTTTTATTTGGGAATGAGCTTTGAAAGGTGATGTTTAGAAAAGCGCTGAAATGAGACTGGCTGCAGGGTTCAGGGAATCACTGGAGACCCCTACACGCACGCACACACGCACACACTACACACACACACACACACTACACACTCACACACGTCCATGCAGAACACACAGAAACTATACACACAAGCTGCTGGTGCTAAATTCAAAGAGTGGATGAAGAGGAAGAAGTGAGGTCTTAAATGGGAAGGTCAGTCGGTCAGTCGGGCAGTCCTGCGTCTTGGGGTGGCCCTGCTTTGGCTGTGGGGAGAAATATTAGTACGACATATAGTCGTACTAATATTTGGCTCCCTCAATTTGGCCAGTGGAAGGAATTATACCAAAGGTGCTCGGGGACCCACATTTTGGACTTTCCTTTCCTCCTTTTCAGATTTATTTCAGAACAAATCTAGGCCGAAGCAGGCTAAAATCTGCACTAGAGCAGTTAATGGAGTTGTAAAGCTGGGGTAGGCTCCAGGGAAATATAACCACAGGGCTTAAAAGTTTTCTCTCTCTGTCTGTCTGTCTGTCTGCAGTGTGTGTGTCTCTCGCTCTCTGTCCTGTAGTGGGCCTACTCCTGTTTGAAAAGCCACACTTCCCAGTCAGACACTCACGTTAGATCCCTCACATCGATCCTCATGGTGGGCTCTGTCATCACTAAACCTGCATGTGTGCACAGTACAGTATGTATGTGAGGACTGATAGAGTCCGTCTTAGCTTAGGTTACTCCCTCATCCAGTGTCCTGCGTTCTTTTCCAGTAGTTTTGTAAAAGTAGGGACAACAGAGTCATCAAAATTGTGCAGTGGTTAAGCAATGGCCAGCCCCTAAAAGAGAAGAGTGTATTGACCAGAAAAGAAGAGCAACTCTCAGCTTTCATGGTGGGGAGGGGGTGAATGAGTGTTGTTGAATGAGCGAGGGGAGAGGTGCTGCAGCACTCCTAGTCTGCCAGAGAGGGTGGGAGGGTGGCGGGGCAAAGGTCATGGAAGGGGGTGGGGGTAATGAAGGATGAGGGAGTGAGAGAGACACAGCATCTGGATTCAGAGCTGTTTCCCAGCCAAGTTACATTTGTTTAGTCTGAAAGACAAAGAGTGTAGGGGAGCAGAGGGGGCAGAAAATATGTAAGACTAAGAGAATAAAAGCAGTTCTACAACGGGAAGAAGAAGGGGAGAGCAGGTGTGACTGTGCTTCTGTGTGTGTGTGTGTGTGTGTGTGTGTGTGTGTGTGTGTGTGTGTGTGTGTGTGTGTGTGTGTGTGTGCATAACATGTCTGTAAGTGTTGCATGATTCAATTTCTTTGGAGTTTTTTTTTGTCTTATTTTGGTAGTCTGGCCTTCGGTCCTATCAGTTATGACAATATTTTAATTTCCTATGGCTAAGATCTGGAGATATCTTGTGATCACCTCTTGACACAGCTTTGAATCATGTCCAACAACAACAGGTTGGACACATTTTTGAAAAATAATTCCCCATTTATAACTGTTATTCAAAAAGCTCATTTGGATGTTAAGAACAGAGATATCGGCGGATAGCGTGGGTAATTTCTTTATGAAGGGAATTTCCAAAATAAATGACGCTGTTGTTAAACAACCTGTCTGACTGCTGCTCATCAATATAATTACCATACGTACACAGTGACTGTATCTACACTAATTAACATGATGAGCAAAATGTTGTCACAACCAATAGAAACGATGGCTTTAACAACAAAAATAAAAACTGTTTTAATGTTTGTTTGTATGCGTGTGTGAGTGTGTGTGTCTCACCTCTCTCCTCCCCCTTCTCATCAGATTCAGGCCTCAGGAGAGGTCAGCTCTTCTTGACCTCTGTGTTCCACAGCAAGGCCACACACACACACACACATGCACCCAAACACTTTACACTCAAACACACCGCACACACATGCAGACATGAATGCATGCAGACACAGACACAGTGGCCAAGCTCGTAAACACCCTGCTGCCCTAACAAGCTTGCAGTGGGGCAGACACATAGACCGAGGTGGTTGGAAAACGGGAAAAGGTTGATGCAGTAAAGACGATAAAAATGAAATACTTCTCTCTAGTGAACGAGGAGAGAACTCTTGAACAATCGTACGCCTAGAAACATTTCTAAAAGAAAAAGGGAGAGAGGAACATGCATCCGACATGCAGTCATCCAGACAGAGGCCAATGTTTTCACCTTTCAGTGTGTCCCAAAGCGTAGAAAACACAGATAGAGCTTTGTTTAGCTGGAATTTGGTTGTGTGCTCCATGAGCATTCCCCAGCCCCTCACTCACTGACCTCTGACCCCTAGATGCACACACACACACACACACACACACACACACACACACTCACACACACACACTCATATGTGGGGATTTCTAGGATATACAGTATACAACATTATGCACATTAAGACAGTACATTGTGCTGTGGAACTAAGCTTGACGCCAGCTTTTTCTTTCTTTAAAAGCTGCTCTAGTGTGTGTGCATGCGTATGAGCGTTTGCATGTCTCTGTATATAGATGTATGTGTATGTGAGTGTTAGACCATGTATGTGACTAAATTAGAGTTTGAAAGAAGGTTGACACGGTTAGTGGCAACAATTTATAGGTAATTGCAGCTGGAGACCTATTGAACATAGTAATGTGAGTTTTTTGTGTTTTTTTGATGTCAATCTATATGGCTCCATGACCTCTGACCCAGTGTCTTGTCTGTGACCTCATCAAAGAGAGACGAGAAAACAAGCATCCCTCTTGAGGACAGCAGCCATTCATCACTCCATCTTTGTCCCCTTTTAGAGCCTTCTGTCCGTCGTAAGGAGAAATCAATGTCTTAAAAGGACAGAGAGAGACACAAAGATATAGACACAAAGAGCACAGTCTCTCTCACACACGAACACACACTCTGCCATAACGAAGTACAAAGACAGAGAATCTGTGCGCAGCACTACTTTATGAGTTTGCTGTGAGGCTGTAGCCATTGTTTGCACTCAAAGCACTTGACCTTGTGATGAAAGGAGGGGAACAATTTTGCAGTGCTGCATTTAGAAACTTAAAAATGGGCTGGTCTCATTGAAGCCTCTGAAAGTTGTTTATGACTTGAGGAGTTTCTTTGAAACAATTTTAACAAATGATCAAACTGTATACGTAATGTGCATTACTGCAATTTAATTCCGTGTTTATTTTATCCAGCTTTAGCTCCGCATCCTGCTTTGTGCCTAAGGAACAGCGTCAGCTCCTCAAGGGATGATTGTGAGTGATTGTAAGCCAGAGACAAGTTAGGACAGGTTTAACATTTTTGGATGGATGGTTAAAGTCTAGCTACATTTCATACATTTAAGGTGTATTTTCAGACACTGCTACCAGACAACCTTCCTGGAGTATTCTCCCATTTTTCCCACTTGCAACCATTACTAGGGTGACCAGCTCCAGGATCTTCTATGTGCATTCCATACTGTACGAGTAAAATTAGCCCAAACTATTTTTTGCATGTTCTTGTCGTTGGTCAGGTAGATGTATATATAATGTATGAAGTTTGCCAAGTGCTGAGCAATGTTCACTCACGTAGCGTTTGATGGCAAATGGTTAATTACAGTTTACACTTTCAATACATTATGTATTCCCTTCTATATTGATTGTATAGTTGACGGCGACATGTACAAACTAGGGAAACAAATCCCTCAAACCAGCAGCTTAATATTGCAGAGTTGGAGGATAGATCTCTGCCAAACCTGAAAGAAAGCTCATTTGTCCTTCTCAATATATCTCTGCAGTTTTCTAATACAGTACACACAAAAAGCACAGTCTGTTTGATATCACTGATGCCGATGTATTACTACTGGGCTGTCTTTTGAGGTTATCCGTTGTCAAATGGTTGGTCGAAAATCAGATATGTTCATGCTTGTGTTGCACTGATTTGCACGCAGTGTCCTGTGTGTTTCTTGTGTTTTACTTGTGTGTTTTACTTGTGTGTGTGCGATTGTGGCTAAGTGGATAGCAGGGCCGTCTTTCAATCGGTGGTTCGAACCCCGGCTCCGGCTCCGCTAGTCGCATGTCGATGTGTCCTTGAGCAAGACACTTAACCCCAAAATTGCTCGCGTAGCTGTGCCTACGGTGTAGAAATGTGATAGACTCTGAATTGTAAGTCGTTTTGGATAAAAGCGTCTGCTAAATGACTGTAATGTAATGTACTATACATCTGATGCGTAGCTACTGGTGGTTTAAAGGATTATTTTACCAAACCTAAGTTGCATATTATGTGAATGATCTGAATGAAGTACACCTACTGTTGCTTACAGTCAGTTAGAGGGTTGCCATTTACTGTGTGAGGTGAGGTAAGGGGGGGGGGATCATATATCAAACTGTAACAGTGAAATTGTATAAATTGAATACATTGTCAAGATATTTCAAATTCAATCTGAGACAATACTGGGACTACATATGTATGCACATTTACTTGACCATGAAAAGTGGAAATGTACATTTTGTTTATGGTTTTATCACAACAGTCACATAGTGCTCAATCCACATTCAAAAGCCACAACTAAAGGGCCCTTCCTACTAGCTTCTGTTCACTTTGCACTGCAAATCACTGGAGAAATCTGAAGGGAAACATTCAGTGCATCATCTATCAATGCTTTGTGTCTGTATTGCATGCGTGTGTTGTGTTTAAGCGCGGGTGTGAGGCGGTGGATGTCTGACGCTGGCCGGCTTCCACATTTGCTGCCAAAACCCCAAATCGTACCATGGATCATTAGCTCTTCAATCTAACGCTTTCCCAGATGAGTCATTTCAGCACATATTTGTGTCTTGGGTGGGATCAGTCTCAGATAGCATAGTCATGTCATGAGACCCCCGACCAGTTAGCGGGTGTTCAAACTCAACAACGTGTTAAAACAATGCAAGGGTCTGCATTGCTGGGGGTGTGTTGCTTCAGCTACGAATGAGACATTATACAGAGACTTAAGGTTTATGATACTATGAGAACAGCCAACTCTGGAAAGTTATCAGGTCATTTTTTTGTTCATGATGAAAAAGTAATCTACCAGATTTAAGCAGTTTGCTTCCAAGGTGATGAAATCCAGTAGAACTGAAAGTAAATAAGGCTATGCAATGGCCTTCATGGCATTATAGCTGTAGGTCACTGAGTGGGAAACATATATCTCTTGTTTTTGGAGTGACCACAAAGAAGCTGATTCTAACCTAATGAGTTGCACTTTTGTCTCCTGGAGATTTGTTTTGTCTCTATGCAGCTGAGGAAACTCCTCTGTTTGCTCTGACAGTTTTAGAGCAGGAGAGAAGCGTAAAAGAGCTCCGATTCACCCTCTTCTTTGCCTGAACCAGTGCACTTCCGCATTGCGTCATTTTGTAATCTTACTTCTGTTTTAGAGGATAATTGTGATTACTTTGGTCAGTGTCACCAGCTTTATCATCCTCCACTTGCCAAAAAACAGTGTTTACAAGTCCGATCATCAGGTGTACTGATATGCTGTGGTACTTTTGTAGTTCCTCATAGCGGAGCACCAAGAGACACTACAAAGTAATTAGGAAAAAAAAAGATTAACTAATTAATTCGAAATGTCATCAGAAGTGATTTCAGACCATTTTTATAAGTCGTCCTCTCAGTCACTGGTGGCTGATGGATGTGGTACTTTAAAACCATTGGATCACCCCAGTATAGGAGCAAACATATACAATACACTTACACACACATACAGACACAATTGTGTTCAAACCGGAAGGAAAAGAATGGGCATGGCAGCACAAGGTTAATACTATAGCTTTGACTTTTTACCTGTAGTTCTGAAGGACTCCATTAATAATCCACTTGTCCTTGTGGTTGAATATCTTTCACGGAAGATAGAAAGCAACTGACAAACTCACCAGAAGTCATCAGAACTTAATATAGACTGACTTGAAGGTTTTTATTTTTGTTGAAGGAAGAATAAGAGGTAAGACGCCCTACATAGTTCAGCAGTATTTCAGAGAAGTAGCAACCACGTGTTAGTGGTTCACTGTGATGTCTGCACACATTACGATGCCTCCTGTTGGCCAGCGGGGGCAGAGTGGCCGTTGAGTGAGTCAGTAAATGAGTGTTCTCAAAAAAAAAAGAAAGATTTTAAGCAGTTGGCTCTCTGGACAGATCACGTGCTTAGCATCTAAAAGTCACACTTTTATGGAAATACTTCATATATGTAGCAGTTCTCATTTGTATTGGTCAGTTGCGTTTTAAATTGTGTTTTCTGTTATTGCTAATGTTTCAAAATGCTTCAAATCAGTAAAGCATGCTAACTATGACAGCATGTGGCATTGTTTGGATTTAGCATACATTAGATGAAGTTTGTGCTTTGGTGTTGCTATAAGGACATCATTCATGGGTGGGTTTAATATTGTGTGTGTGCGTGTATGTGGTACTCTGTAATGGATCAGTATGAATGCCTCGTTAGCAAGCGCCACTGAAACCCGGTAGGTCCTTCAGAATATGAGTACCATTTTAGAGAGCAGCTTTTGCTGTCGCATTCTAACCACCACTTATACAATACGTCCTGCTCAAACACACTCACACACACGCGCACACACACACACACACACACACACACACACACACACACACACACACACACACACACACAAACCCACGCACATACACTCAACAAGCACTTGTGTGTGCGTGGGCAGCTGGCTGAATTGATGGAGCGGGATTCTGCATCCTCTGGGGAGCAGAAACACCACCACTCTATTTAGCATCAGAAAGGCTACATTCACTCTTTTCATCTGAGAGGTGAACTGAGGAATGCCCTGAAGGTGTGGACCGAGGGATGAAGATGGTTACAGGGGTGTGGTGTAGGGTTTAGGTGGCCAGCGGTCTCTACCTTTGGTGTTGCGTTTCTCGCTCTCCCCGTTTCTCTTTCCTCTCTTCTACAGTAAATCTTTCCGTCCTCTGTCAAAGACTCTCACGAGGCAGAGAACAGAGGTTACAACTGTAAACAGTAGGGGATCTTTTCATATTCTCCGTTTCCCCTCTCCTCGTGTCTGCCATGCCCCTGGTTTGTTTGGTCTCTTCTTGTGTCTCTCCTCTACCCTCCATGCCCCCCCCCCCCCCCCTCTCCATTTTCTTATCAAACAAAATGGCACTGAAGGGAGCACGCACACTCACACGCACACACACAAAGACACAGGTAGCAAAGTTTCTCCTGGAGTTTCCTCAGCAAAACAAAACATAAAACGGCACTAAAGCAAAAGAGTGAGGGTGGCAGGGAGGAGGAGGGGGAGAGAAGAGAGGGAAGTTATTTTCTCTGGTTTTTGAGGATGTGCCGCATGTACTTCTGACAGGTGGGAGGGGAGATGAAGCGTGCATTGTGTTCGCTTGCTAATTAGCATCGTTAGCGGGGCCCATCCGCTGTGAATGGCAGAGATAGTATTAGTGAGGCTTGTGCACAGTGAGTGGTAGAGATAGGGAGAATAGAGTGTGGTACAGGCAAAAGCTGTATGCTAACGCTACATTAAGTCTGATAAACTTGCAGGTCTTTAATGGACTCAGCAGGGGAGGGAGGGAGGGAGGTAAGGAGGGAGGGAGTGGAGAGGAGAGGAGAGGAGAGCAAAGAAGTGTAAAGAACTATACACCAGTCTGCTTCAGGCTTTCCTATCAATACTTTGGATACGACCTCTATGAGCCTCATAAAACCACGGTGACACACGCATAAGATAATGAGCCAGTGTGTGTGTGTGTGTGTGTGTGTGTGTGTGTGTGTGTGTGTGTGTGTGTGTGTGTGTGTGTCGTTTACAGAGGTTTGGGTGTAGTGATTTTGAGATCAGACTTCTCTCCTTTCACCTCACCCCTTGAGGGTCAGGTTACACACAAGGTGTAGGTTACAAGCCACGGGCTATGTGAATACTCCTGTTAGCCCAAGATTTATATTGCTGACACACACAAACATACAAACACACACACACACTTTTGACTCTTGTGAACAAGAAAGGCATTTCCCAGCAGCAAGTGCTTTGGATTATATCTGATGCTTTTATGTGTATCACAGTTGTAATATGTGTGTATGCATGAGTGTGCGTTTGTGTGTGTGTTTGTGTGTGCGACGCACAACCCCGGAGGTCACATAAAACTGTCAGCATCATCCAATCACCCAGTTTTTTTTTCATGCTGCCCTTTACCCCCTCCCTTCACTCCCTTCCACTCTCTTTCTCTCTCTTCATTTCATCCCCTCCAGTGTCAAGAAAAGGCCCTTGAGGCTGTATTGCTCTCTCTTTCTAGGTAATGCATATGCACGCGCACACACACACACACACACACACACACACACACACACACACACACACACACACACACACACACATCCTCTCTAAAGGACCCCTAAGGGAGAAGACCATCGGAGCAGTTTGGAAGGATGGGAGGCATATTGTTAGGGGTGGAGTTTTCAAACAGAAACATCTCAATGGAGCCTCTCTCCATCCTCTGAATGGGCGGATGGGTGTGCGTGAAGGGGGCGATGAATATTCAGTAAGGTCTAATGGCCGACACCCACCTCTCCTCCTCCACATGAGACTCGAGGGATCACTGTGTGTGAGATGCAAGACACGGGTCTTATCACATGACTGATCTGTAGCCTATTGCTGGCGGGGCAACTACTACTCTCATTTAATAATTTTAACAAAGCAATACAGAAACAATATGGGTTTAAATAAACTCCTACCAACATGTGGAATTACATTTATGTACATGAATATTTATGCAAATATAACCGTCTCTTTAATCAATTTAAAGTAACTGACTGACTTCCATTCTACATTAATGTTCTGTTAAAAGAGTTTTTAATGTGTGTGTGTGTGTGTGTGTGTGTGTGTGTGTGTGTGTGTGTGTGTGTGTGTGTGTGTGTGTGTGTGTTCGCTAATAAAGGTTACACCATCTCTTTAAAACGCCTCGCTGGAGCAGTATTTGATAACCGACAAGGCACACCACAAATACATAATTTCTGCAAATTTCATTTTCAGAAGGCATTTCATAAGCTAACAGTGTAAACAATAGCTTGGTATTACTTGTGCTAGCTTGGTGACCTTCATCTACCAGGCGAACATCTACGTTGTCGTGGTCCCTCGAGAGTCTCCCCTTCTTCCCAAAGGAGCATCTCGGATGTTGTGTAAAGTGGTAATGACATACAGTATGTGTGTGTTTGCTGTGTGTGTGACGACCGCAGGGTTTTCAGAGTTAAAAAGTGAAGATACTGAGTTCACGTTATGGTGTTTTCATGGTGGGCTTCTGTGTTGTAATGTTAGTTACCTTAGGGACACAAACGATCGACAAATTCTTTTAAATGGTTGACGGCTTTCTCACTGATCTGGCTGATGGTCTCCTGCAGATATACATCAGCTGTCTCCTCCGGCTCTCTGGTCACTTATTTTGTGTTTTGATAGAGCATATGACACGGCGCAGGTGTTGCCATTGACGCGTCCTTGTGTTTTGTCAGACAACTGCACAACTATAGAAAAGCTATTTTCTGAAGGATCACTTAATTCCAGGTAGCTAAGGCCACGTTCAGACAAACACCAGCGCAGCATGAAAAAAACATGTCATTGATCAGCTGAAGGGACATGGGTAAAAGTCCAAGTCCTGGATTAAAGTACAATGTCAATGGGTTTTCTAATTGAAGTATTTTACTTGTTATAACTTTATTTTAATAGACAAGGCTGATCTGTGACATCCTCAACAAAATGTCTTCTCTGTCATGAAAATAAACGGAGCAGATTGTTTTTTAAAGCCACTGTGGCAGTGACATGCTGCAGTACTTTGCTTCTGCGGGTCTTCAAAATGAATTTCAGCTTGAAGCTGAAAAGCCAGACTCGACAGTACACTTTCATTTACATTCACTCTACCTGAGATAACCTCAGTCGTCCTTTTGTGTCAAGCTGCTCATTTAACCAGTCGACCTTCTAAGATAATTTAATGGTTCATTTATATTTTTTATAGAAAATAAATCTGTTTATATATGTCATTTTAAAAAATCCTGTGAAACGCTAATCAAGCTGCACTCGGGCTTTGTGCCTGGCCCACTGGCTAAGTGAGTAGCACAGTTCGATTGAGGAATCAAAAGGGCGGCCTCAAAAATAAATGGCTTTATTGGAATGGTGCATGTATGAGATTACAGTTTACAGTGGCTTTTTGGCTCTGATGAGCACTTCCCTCATTATCCCTAACTTCACTGCATTACAAATCCCCTCAGATAACAACATGTTGCAGGCCTCTATCATCCTCACACAGTATAGAGCAGAGGAGCATTTCATTACACTGTCACCAGTCATAATCCTCCGACCAGCATGGCCCTCACGGAGCATCAAACGGATGACTCTGAAACAGAGGAGGAGAGAAGGGTGAGGGGAGCCGGGGAGATGAGGAGGGGAGAGAGAGCGGCGTAATGGTGCGTGTTTGTAAATAATCTCTCTGTCACAGTGGTAAATAGGAGTTTATTTAACAAGCATCACATCACAGGAGCGCTTCCACCCTCCGCCGCCCCGTCTCTTCTTCTTCGTCCTCCCCTTCATCCCTCTCTCCTTTCCCTCCTCTCCTCTGCTCTCGTCTTTGGGCTCTGCGGTTACGGCGGAGCATTAATAATAATAACAATGATAAACAGAGAGCGGAGATAACCACAGTAGTGTGTGTATAAGAGGCCCTCGCGCTCAGCCAGCTTACAACGCTTAGCCCCCATTAAAGATGGGATGCGGAGGGGAAGGTGGTGGGGGGCTAGCAGGAAAATAAGAAGCTGTTATTTTGCATGATATTAACCACATGAAAGCGTGCGGCTGCCGAGGACAGTAAAAGTCGCTGAAGAAGACAGAGGGAGGGTGGGAGAGAGGGAGGCTCGCTGGAGGAATAATGTAAATAGCGGCTGGCTGAGTTATCGGGCATAGCACTGTCAGACGTGTGTGTGTGTGTGTGTGCGTTATCATATGCAACGCTGTCAGACGGCCCATTGTTTGGGAAGCGATAAAAGGCAATTTCCCAGAGTCCCTTGTAGAACCACACGCTCGGCTTAATTTGAGGGCCATTTTCCGTGACAGTGTTGACAGTTTATACATCTCTCTCCCTCTTTCTGTTTCTATCTCTCTCTCTCTCTCTCTCTCTCTCTCTCTCTCTCTCTCCTGTGCTCCCTCGCTTCCTCTGCTCATCCTTCCTGTGTGTGCGTGCTCGCTTTGTAGTAAAAAGGGTTGTATTCATGTCTGTGTTTATTAGTATCTCACCCCCTTGTTTGGCATGTTCTCTTTGAGGAAGCAACAATACCTGATAGTCTAATACCTGTCAGTGCGCGCACGCACACGCGCACACACGGAGCCCTCCAAGTCTGATGGGAATGTTTTTCCCTTTGCCCCGTCTTAATCTTGCCCTGACACAGAGCATTGTGAGCTGTGTTGCGCTGCCATCAGAGGGGAGCATGTCCTCTCATCATCCTGAGAGAGGGCCTATTAGAGGAGCTGAGGATGATGGGAGACAGGGAGGAGAGAGGGAGAAAAGAGAGGAGATCGCAGGTTCAGGGCAGGATAATTGACACGGAGGCTCCTATTGCCTGCGGAGGAGGTTTTTCCTCTACAATGCCTTTAGTGAGAGCGCAAACAAGATATTGTGCACAAACACACACACACACACACACACACACACACACACAGCTTACTGTTCTGTTTGTGTGCTGCAATGTGATTTACTCAATTGCACTGTTTGCTCAATTTTGGGGCTTGACTGTAACTGCTGCCTTACATCTAAGCTAGTGAGCTCGGTGACACTAAAATATACTTTTCTCTTTTCTTTATTGTCTGTCACAAAGCAACATGAATTATCTTTTGGCAGGGCTCAACATCAAACAAACGATGCACATTTAAAATGTATTTAAAAACACACACACATATATGTAAAGTAGGACTAAAACTGTTCAAACTAGGGTTAACAAAGACAACACAATTGACAGGAACAGTGTTAGCAGGTCAGGGTACAGAGCCTGTTTTAATTTGTTCAGGATGCTGATCGCAGAGGGACTAAAAGATTTTTTTCGTGGATGTTTTTCCAGGTGAGTGGGACTTTGTAGCGTCAACCTGATGGCAGTAACTGGAAGGATTGGTTGCGGGAGTGAAAGAGGGTCAGATTAGATTTCAACATACATTTTATATGATGTCAAGTCAAACAAAACAAAAGAGCAAGCTAAGAAAGAAAATATGACATAATAAAACAGCCAAATATTTCAGAATAACAAACCTGCTGCTCTTCTATGTTTTGAATAATCCCTGTTCAATGAAAGTGATGTTGAATGAATCCTAGAGTCTGAAGTAACACCGTCATCACTACAATCACAAATACATTTATATATCAGAAAAGAACTTATTTGTACCTGTCACTGATTATGTCACTGTCTCACATACGGTACTTCATCTCGTCTATAAAAGCTTTATTCATAGAAAAGGTGACCTATCTCACCCGTGGACATTTTGTCTCGACAGCACAGATGTAATGTTGCATCGGCTGCATCTACACATGATAACCATCGTTTTCTTGGCATCCAGGCCTGGACAAAGGCAGGATGAGACTATAGCTGTTGCGTTTCTTCTTTTAAGCTTCCAACTCGAGTAGCAACTGAGTAGCTCAGACAAAGATAAAGCCGCGCGGCTATCTGCTTACCATAATCTATAACCTATAAAAAGAGAAGAAAAGTCTCCTGGCCATTCTGTTCCTTAACTCTGTTATCATTATTCAGAGCTGAGCTCTCCTGCTTTCTTCCACTCCAAGGCTGTTTTATTGTATTGTCGTGAGGAAGTATTCTTATTGTATGTATTTTTCTATTATTATATTTCTTTGTCTGTGCAGAATTCCCCTCACTGGTGGTCTGGTGAACAAAGCCAATGAGTTGGGTTTGATAAAAGCACACATTTTGAGTTTGATGGGGCACTATCTGCTCTTTCTGTGTGATAAGTCAGTTTTTAGTGAAAAGTGGATTAAAAAAAACCAACCTGTGTGTCACAATTTATTCAGCCTCTTTAAAAAGTAAAATAAAAGGTTTTCCTTATTATCTAAAGCCAACAAGTTTAAATATGACAGACTTTGTAGAAAGACACAATCCATTCTCTGTGTTGTTTTAAGGGCCAGGCTCCTTTCCTCTCTGTGTCTCTCCTCCTCTCTGTTGCAAATGGCCCCACGTAGGAAATAAGAAGATTGTTATTTCAAACTTAATAATGTTACACGACTCCATCAAGACCACGCTGCTCTATCAAACTCCCACAATCTCCAGAGATAATTTAATCACCAAATGCCAAACTGCCACGCCACATTTAGGTGTAATTTTCATCCACGCAAAGGTAATTTGTTTCAGTATTATGAATTAATTAAAGCCTAACGAAGATGGAGAAGGCTGCGGAATGTCTAATCAACAGACCCTTGAGATTGATTCGCTCTCCTCCACACTCTGGCCTATCATGCTTTCTCCTCCGTGTTGTCACGTCTTCTGTTTTGCCACAATTGTTCCACTTTTTTCTCTCTCTCTCTCTCTACGACTGTCTTTCTTGCTGTTCTACATTTCTGTGAGTGTGAGGATTTAGACGTCTCCTAAGCAGAGGCGAGGTTCCATACACTCAGTAATCTGGTCTCCGTTTGACTGACTAGTTTCCAGCTGTCTGCCTGTGGGTCAGGTGCTGTCTGCATGCATCTGCACCGCCTTTAAGTACAGAAGATGCCTCTGCACCGCGTCACGCTTTATTATTTTAATCTTCCTCAGAGCTTTTCTTGTTCAAATGCTTTACGGCATTTGTTGACATTTAAACGGCACACGATACATTCCTCCTTCCCATATATATACTGTATATGCCAGTGTGAAATGCATCAGGGTGGAGCCATGTGTCACTCAATCATTCTTGCAGCTGCTTGTCCCAGGGGCCCGGGCCTTTGTTTTCACATACATGTAAGAGCCGCAGGGTACCTGAAAGTGTCCTTTTCACCCCTAACGCTCACTCACAGGCGTACAGGAGAGCAAAAAACACACAACACCATAAATCAAGGTTAGAACACGCCAAAGTCATACACAGACAAGCCCTTCTCACGCACACACCACACGTCAGGTGTTATCTGGGCTTCAGATCTGAGGCCTGCACACTGTGTATATAGTTTCTCGGAACTACACACACACACAGATGCTCACACCCAGACAAATACAGTAAATACAACAAATGCCCTCTCTTGCCCCTCACCAGTAACAACATACCTCACATCCATTTCTCGCTAATGTAAATATTTATCCTGCATGCTTGAGATATTCAGGGCATGCTACGTGGCTGAGACAAAAGCTTCCTGGTTTGACGGTGCATAGTCAATCTAGGTTAACAGTGAATGAATGAAACCTGCAAATTTGCTTTTGCAAACACCACAAACACAATAAGGGATTACGAAAATGCTGAAAAGAGCGATAGTGTCTTAACTTTTAGCCTGTGTAAGTCAAGTGGATCATGGCCATGGAGGGTTGATACTGTAAGTGCATTCTTTTACTGTACTGGAGAGAGAGAGAGAGAGAGAGAGAGAGAGAGAGAGAGAGAGAGAGAGAGAGAGAGAGAGAGAGAGAGAGAGAGAGAGAGAGAGAGAGAGATTAATCAACTCTGAACACATATAGCAAATAGTTTTAGTGACAGGCACCAGGGTGTGTGTGGGTTTGTTTGCGTGAATGTTTATTTAGGCTCAGTGAGGCACCATGGGAAATGCAACAGGGAGTGTCACCAGACAAACACAACATCATAACCCTGCACTCAGACAGGCCTCTCTACTTGAAGAGTCAGTTCACACCGATTACAAAAAAAACATGCTTCCCTAATTGTGTTAAGCCACACAGAGTTTATTTTTTACCGTGGTATCTAGATAATGTTAACCACCACCACAATAGAAAGGAGATGAAAAGATCAGCAGCAATGCATCTGACAAAGAACCTTGTCTCTGTACAGTTCGGTGGGTTATTCACAGTGCTGTTTTTCTCAAATGTAATTCTGTTCACCCTACACTGGAATGGTCACAGCAGTCTCAGGGGTGGAGATTTAAGAATTTAAGCATATGAACACCACTGCAAGAAAGTCAGATATTTGTATTTACAAAAAATGTACGCATCTTCAACAATATGATTTAATGTGTGTTAGTTTCTTTATGTCTACACAAAAGGAGATAGAATTCTATCCCAGAATTCTTGGGGCAGTAAACACTCCTTGAGCAACTACTTTGTTAGAAATACAGCAGTAGGCTGTTGGAATCCTTATCACAGTGCAGCCAAAACAAAACAATGGTGGTTACTTTGCTGAGTTGCAGGTGTGCAGCCTCTCACCTGCAACATGCCGCTCCTTGTTCTGTTAATTCTTGTAATATTTAAAATCACCCGCTTTCAAATAAATGCAGTTTATGACCCTTTTTTTAGTTGTGCAGATGCATTTTGGATGAACCATCGCGTCAGCTCTAAAATCTGTGACAAATGCATTGCATGTCCTGAAACTGCTTCAAAAGAGAGAGAAAAAAACCACCCTGTGTTTTCACCAATTTAATGCTTTTAATGTGAAGCTGCAGTATGAGGAATGTTTGGTTTGCATTAGCAGTAACTTAATACAGCTCTGATACGGATGAGCGAACAGTAAATAACGAGGCTGACATCAATGAGAAAGAATTAGAAACAGTAACGCTGGATTACATGCATGCATCATTCCCGCATCCTTAAGTAGGCAATTTGAAACCAGCGCAAATGGCAGACCCCGCCAATAACAATGAAAACTACTCAATAGAGAGGTAATTATTGAATTTAAATACTTGAATGTCTATTGCTGAGAAAATGCCGACCATCTGAAATTGCGGTTTGATCTTCAGGATTATGACTTTATTGAAATGCAGCAAGGTTTGTTTTTCTATCATTTCTGAAGATGTCGGTTCTGTTTGCCCCTGTTTTAGATGCTTTTTGCACATACAATTACTATGACCCTGAGATCTCCTGCTGTTAATCACACCGTGGTGACACGAAGCAGATGACCAATTAAAAATCCTTGGGCAAATACCCAATCAGAGCTGTGCTCTGAGGGCCTTCCACGCCACAGTGTGCCACTGCTTTTTCACAGCCCTTTCCGTTCTCTGCACCACGCTGAGCGACAGGGGTCTCTGCACCCACACACGGACACACATACACATGAACACATGCACGCACGCACACATGAACGCAGTGCACCTTATTACTCTTTATTAATCTGCAGGGCGTTAATTGAAACCCCCCCTGAGTCCGAGCCGTACCTGCATTCTCGCTCTCATTATCAGTCAAGGTGCCTTTGGGGGAAGAAGAGAGGGGGATGGTGGCGGAAGGAGAGGACTCTCGAGTCTCCTGTGACAGGCCAGTTGTACATCTACAGATGTGACTGAATTAAACTTAGCAGCCAGTTGGTGTCTGCTTCCTCTTCCATCAGTGGAAAAAAAAAGATGCCTGAAGCAAAACATCTATGAATCTGTGCGCGTTCACTATACGTGCTGAGGTCGATAGTAGAGGCGTCCCTCTCCCGTAAGTCTGTCATTCCGACTTAAATGTGACCAAGATCAGGTGGATGAAAATTGCAGTTATTATTATTATTTGCAGTTATTTGGAAATGCATTCGTCTCAGTTCTTCTTCACTATTCGTGGGCAGCGAATGCTTTCCTTAACCTGACACTGCTCCCATTGTAACAGTTAGATCATGAATGAAACCTCAGACTCTCAATAAATAATATTTCATGTCTGTTGTCGACGCAGCAAAAAACACAAAGCGGTTTCAGTTTGTAGAACTGTCCTCCCTTTTATGAAGCTGTCAGAACATTAGTGAGGCTATCAACCAGTGTCTACTGACGAGCGACGCTGAATCACTGCTTCTCAAATTATTGTTATTTTTGTTCATCAAACTGAGCAGCGTTTTGATGTAGTGTTTTGTTCTGCATGATTACATTACCAGACGTCAGCTGGTTCCACAACCAAAACCTTCTGTAAGACACACAACACACAAAAGACTTCTGTTGCAGTGACAATGTCTGATGGCTGAAAAAAAAAGGGAGAGCTCTTACAGCATGTGAGTCAAATAATATTATACTAAAGGAATGGTTTAGTTTAATTAGACGTACAGTACGAAGTAGCTAATAGGTGTTTAATAATTCATAGTATTTAAGAAGGAGTGCAGTGGATCAGCAGACCTGGAGGTTGGCGTTTCTGCTTGGTTTTCATCTACACTTGAACATTTTATTACTGATGTGTTCTGCTTATCACAGGTGTGGAGACAAGCATATTCCAGCTTTAGACTTTAAAATTAGGTCAGGGTTTAGTTTACAGAGGCATCACTAGCTATGGAATATGTATGAATGTATATATACAAGGCCAAGATACTGAAGTGTGTATGAGTAAAATGTGTTCTTGCTTATGTGTGTGTGTGTGTGTGTTTGTGCGTGCGTGAGTGTACGTGTGCGCCAGGAGAGAAGAGGATCCGATTAGTACTACTCTGAAAGTAATTACCTTAATTAAAGCAGTAATGTGTGGAGACAGAGGGGAGGAGAGGGGGAGAGGAGGGGGGGAGGCAGGGGAGAGCCTGCCATATTTTATGGGGCAGTTTAGGGACCGTGTGATTTAGGGGCACACTCACCAGTGGGCAGAGAGAGAGAGAGAGAGGGAGGGAGGGGGACAGAAAGACAGTTGGGGATGAGAGAAAAGTGGGGGTGAGTGAGGATGAAGGCGGGGTTTTGTTATGGGAGGACAGAAAGAGGTGGTGGGGAGACGGTGTGTGAACGAGAGAGTGATTGTGGGAGAAATAAAACAAGATCAGTTCTTACAGAGATCTGGCCAACGAGCTTCAACACATTCATTTCTCTTCATGAATCATTTTCTTCTCCTATCGGCAGACTTTCGTTTTCACCTTATCTCCAAATATACTTTCCTCACGTAGACTTAAACGCCCACACACTTACACCACACACACACACACACACACACACACACACACACACACACACACACACAAAACAATCAACAATAGCCTCCATTACACACTGTTTTACCTTATGTTACAAAGCGTCTACACTGGAACTTATCTTGCCTGGCAAGGTTACTCAACCCTGGCAGACACACTTCCTCTTTGTACCACACACACACACACACACACACACACACACACACACACACACACACACACACACACACACACACACACACACACACACACACACACACACACACACACACACACACACACACACACACACACACTATGAACCAGTTCCATGGTGGCTTGTTCAGATATTGTGATTTGTTTATGGTTTGTGTGAGAACCGGGTAAACCCTGCAGGCCTTTGCTCAGGTAAAGACATGACACGTCAGTGGAGGCTAAGGACACATACACATTAGTTAAAGTGGGACTTCAACCCCCAGGTCTGAGCCTAAATCTGCATATTATATAATTTGGGTAAAATGCAAAAAAAAAAAGTCAATTATGACAGCTTGGAAAATAGCGATATGGCTTGTGAATTTGATGAATTTACTGTTTATCAGACCACAAATGAGACATGAATTACACTCCCACGGTCCCTGTGCCTCACTCCCCTCTGCTGGAAGACCACTTCGCAGGGGGAGAGAGTGTGCCAGCTTTGGAGATGGACCGTTGCGGCTGAAGCAGCTCAAATTCAGCCAGCGCAAACCCTAGCGCCTGTGTCTCTGGAGCGTAGATTAGTCCCAAACGCTTGACCGTATCTCAAAATTGGCCTGGCAAGATTAGGGCTGATTTTAAAAAGTAGATGGCGTTTCGAGCCCTTTTCGACCATGAAATGCAGATTTTTATAAATTTGGTAGAAAATGTAAATATTAACACCAGCATGAAGGTGTTTCATCACAGTACAGTAATATTATTAAGTTTATAGCTTAAAACCATGTTTAAGTGTGCAATTGTTTTTTTAATCACATGTCAGAATCTCAGATTGCATTTACAAAAAGTGTCTCCTGGGGTGTTTATTCACTTTCTTTTCTCACTTTGTCCCCACTCCGCTCCATATACTATGTGATTTTTATATTCTTCATTGTTTATGTTTGTTTCCCCTCAAATACTTGTTGGTTGTTTTCCACCTCTGCCACTATATCTCTGCCTTACTCACCTTATCACTGCTAAAAAATGTTCCCCATATTTTGTAAGGCCGAATTCTTAATTGCCGTTTTTCTCTGTGCTCTCCAAGGCTCCGCCACTCCGTGCGAAGTTTGAGGTCTGCATTGGCCTTGCATGTGTGCGCTTATGTGTATTAGTACGTGTTTGTGTGTGAACTTGTGTCTGTGCCTTCATGCGTACACTATTGGTTCTGCAGAACCAGACAAAGAGATGAAGAGCTGCTCGCACATTTGCATGAGTTGGAGGTCTCATCGTGATGGATGGATAATGAAAATCAAATAACAACCTATGAAATACAGTCAGCGCTGTGTCCTCGTACAACATTCAGCTTACAGGTGTGAGCGTGTGTGTCGGCGTCGGCGTCGGCGTATGTGTGTGTGTGTGTGTCAGCATTTGAATTGCAAGTGAAATAACATCTTTGTGATAGAGTGATAATGAAAATAATAACATCCCTGACAAAATATTCATAAAGGTAATGATGAATGCCAAATTTCTCAGAGGGATACATCAGAGGCATCTTGGTTAAAAGAAAACAGTGGCCGGCGTCTCCCACACCCTCAAATTATCTGCCGCTTTCACATTTCACTGATAGCATAGATGAGAGCTGAGGAAAATGGACACACAATTATGCTCACTTGTCGTATATTAATACTGCTTCTTGACATCTTCCATGGACCCTGAGCTGTCATCTCTTTGTCTGCTTTAATTGAAAATTAATGGTTAGTGTGTTGCCAGGGCAACCGCGGAGGTGGCGGTGGGTAGCGAGCCACATTCAGACAGACACCAGTGGCATTGTTTGTCCTGTCTGACCTTGGAAGTCAGAAAAAAAGAAAGAAGAAAGGCAGAGGAGGACAAAAAAGACATTAAAAAGAGAATAGAGAGGTAAGGGTTGAATGTTGTGCATTGGAGCGAGGGAGGAAAAATAAAATAAAGTTATTATGGCCATGTTTTGGGCAGGTGGAGAGAAAGAAAACTGTGGTCGGGGTGACTGAGGAGAAGACTGAAGATATGATGTCAAAATGCCAAATGGGGAGAATTATGTTTGAGTAAGAAAGCAGAAAAAGGCCTGGTGATTATTCTCTGGAGCGACAGGTTTACCTTTGTGCTGATGGAGTCAGAGGGCACCTTGTGGCCCCGTAATCATCTGGACACAGGTGTGGGGAGTGAGCGAGTGGGAAACCGTGTGCGTGTGTGTAGAGGTGTGCGTGGACATGTTGGTCCTGTTTACAAATCCATTTGTGTGGACGCAGTGCCAAATGGACACTGACTTCAAGGCCAGGCATCTGTAGATTGACGGAGGCGCTTACGGACGTCACACAATCTCCTCCAGTGGAGAGCTCTCTGGGCCAAGATGAGGTGAGGCGCGAGGGGTTACAGTGGACATGATGAAAAATCATTTAAAAAATAATTTTCAACTCTGATTTGCTCTCAAAAGATCTCAGCTGGTGTGGTGCTTTTCGTCATTAGTGGGCTTAGATGAGGCGCTGCAGAGAAAATAGATAGTACAATTGAATCCATGGTACAAGCGGCATTTCTATTATTTAATGCATAGAATAGAAAAAATACACTTTAAAATGATGTAGTTCACCATGTGATGTATGTTATACTTTACTCTACTGTCTATCTTAATGCTCCCCAACAACATTTGATTACAGCAACTGTTCAATCATTTTAACCTTTTTCCAGTATTTACGTCCCCAGACAGAAGTTCCAGCTGTGTCATGGTATATCACTTTTGTTTTGTTTAGTTTGCATGACCAGGCCTTTATAAATAGATCTATTCTACTGTCAGTTCAAAGACTACAAAACATTTTAATGTCCTCCTGTATGCTGAAGGCTTTGCTTAGCCCTACAAAATGTTACACTATGTGAAGGAGTCAGAATGCATAAACTGTTGCAGAATGTTAAAAAATGTTGTTAAGCAAACTGCAACTGTAGTAAAATAAAAGACCATAAAAATAAATTGATAAATACATGCATACAACTTTTTGCTTCCTATTCAAAACGAAATATTTGAAGATTGTTGTATAAACGTTATAAACTGACCTTGATCACAAAGTTGGGCGACTGTTCGTAGCTCCACTTCCAGCTTGCTTCAGTGTTGTTGGTATAATGCTGGGATAGCAGTTTCAGTTTTGCTGAAGTATTTTTGCCCCGTCAAAGACATACCTCAAACCTAGTGTCATTGCTCTGAACCACTTTTTCTCGACTGTCTTCAGGATTGTTATTGAGTTCTAGGGTTGGCCCTTATTTAAATTCCCCCACTGATAACATTGTTTTAAGAAAAACAACAATATACGCAATTATAGTCCAAAACAAGCTGAGAGACAAGCACATAAATATAGATATCGACGCACTGGAGACACATATGTTGCAATAGCCATGAGCAGTGATTCCCATTAATTACCTAGACTGTGGCAGCCTACCAAAGTAAATGTTGTCCCGCCACAATTTCATAATGAACTGTAATATTTTTACACTTCTCAATGGATGGGCTGGCTGGCCCTATCCTATCGCATTCTCTCCACAGCAGCGCAACCAGCTCTAGTTTGGCTCTGAAATTGAAAGTGGCTTGTAATTCCGGTTTAGCTAGCTTTAAAGCAAGTCTAGTGCTCGGAAACACTACAACTTTCATCCACAGGGACCGCCAAAATCTGGATAAAATCGCGCCCTGGTTGCGCCCTGGTTGCGCCCTGGTTGCGCCCTGGTTGCGCCCTGGTTGCGCTCTGGTTGCGCCCTGGTTGCGCCCTGGTTGCGTCCTGGTTGCGCCCTGGTTGCGCCCTGGTTGCACCCTGGTCGCGCCATGGTCGCACCATGGTCGCGCTTTTGTTGCGCTCTGGTTGTGCTCTGGTTGCGCTATGGTTGCACTTTTGTTGCACCCTGAAAAAAAGGCACTTGGGAACGCTTGCTCACCGCGACGGCGCCACTCTCGCTTTTGAGCTTGCTTTCAATAGCCCCTTACTCTTCCTATTTTATGTCTTAATACACACGCTAGTTACCTCGACCGTAGCACTGCAATAAAAAACCTCATTAAGAGATCATTAAGAGTGTCATTGAAGATTCTTGTCCATTCTCGTCTGTTTTTTGGGGGAAACTAACTAACCTAATGAGTCATTTTGTAAATTTATTGTAATAACAATCCCAAAAAAGTGTAGTATGAGGCGAGCTGTCTTACATGGTGCTTCTAATAGTACTACCTCAAATGGGATTTAACAGCAGCGTTAGAAAGTCAGACAAATAGGTTGAAAAACATGCACAGGTGAAGAGGACCGAGCGCTCCCGTCAATATGACTGAACTGAAAGGTTCGTTTAAAAGTCCGTGCACACTAAAATTAAATGTACATCTGAACAAGTGTAATCATATTTGCGTCTCTCCCTCATGACATGGATGCGAGTGTGCTTTGATTAACTGATAACAATAGCTATTATGAAATTAGTTTATATGCATGGCAATTACCAGCAGAGGCACAATGTCAACATGTTTGTAAAGTTAAATTACATTGGAATCTGCGCAGAGTAAACACTAATGAAGAGGAGTTTATGCCTGATGATTTGTGATTCTGTCATGACTGTGAGCCACTGGCCCTGTTTGTATTGATTGTATTTCTTTAATATGCACAAACATGGCCATGGTGGCGTAAACTAACTATAGAACATTCACTCAAGAACTATCATTTTAATGTTCTTGTACTTTACATTTTCATGCTACTTCAGAAAATATTGTTCTTTTTACTCCACTACATTTATCTGATAACTTGAGCTTCTAGTTACTTTACAGATTCAGATTAATAACAGAACATATAATCAACAGATACATTATGATGTGTAATGAAAGGGTGTAATATGATCAGACTTTATTGATGGTAAGGAGGATTTCACAAGCTACCCAGCAGTATATAACGTCATTTATTTGAGCGCCACCATTATCAGCTGCAACATTAAGGTGATGTACACTTAATGCAACAATAAGTAGAATCTAATTATATAATATCCATTATTCTGAAATAGGTCTACTTTTTGTGCTTTAAGTATATTTTGATGCTAATACTTTTGTGTGTTTACTTTACGTTTACTTAAACATTTTGAATGCGCACACACGCACACACACACACACACACAAACACAAAGAAACTGGAAATTATCTAAAACAATCAGCCTGTCACACTGAGACACCTGCACCCATCTGGAACTGCAACACAGAACAGCAACAAACAGCTACGGCAAGAGACGTTGCTCACAATAAATCTATTCACCACAAATTCTAAAAGCTGAAAAATGTTTTTCCTCATTTTGACCAGATCTGAGCAAATTCACCGAAACGCAGCCACAATTCTACAGCAACACACAAACAACAAAAGCAACTCATTTAAATTGCACAAATGATAAAAATGTAAGATCACAAAGTCAAATATTATCCAGTTATTTCAATTTTCTGTGGCTCGTATCATCTCTCTCATCATGCTTCAGAAGAGCACAGTAGCACAGCAGAAAGAGGGATTGTCACTTTGACTAGTGGACACAAACAGTCTATGTCGGGAAGGAGGGCATGTGCAAAAGACCATCGCTAATACTGCCCAAATGTTACTTGAGATTTAAAACTGAAAATTATCAACTGCTTTAATCTACGCACTGACACACATGCACAGCTGCAGGCGCTGCTGGACCCTGAGAGGTTTGCTCTCTCCAAGCAAAATTTAAATTCTTGAATTGTCAATCAGAAAATCATTTTGGAGTCTGACGTGAGGGTAAAAATGTGTCGTGTGTGTCGGACAGAGCTGCGACTTTCTCTCACGCAACAGGGGAGAGCGTCCAGGCGAGAGAGGTGTTGCTGCAGCTCCGTACGCTCAGACCAACTGAAGAAGTCAGGGAAGCAGGAAGGAGGAAGTGATGCGAGCGAGAGGCGGGGGGGGGGGGGGGGGGGGGGGGGAGTAGTTGTGTGTTGATGATATGGAAGGCTGAGGTAAGGGAGTGGGGACTGCAGAAGGAGGGAGAAGATAGAAGAAAGAGACAGAACAACTGATCACTTTCCCATATTGCATGTGTAGCAGAATCCATCATCTTGGGCAGCCAGATGTGCGTCATTCACATCAAACTTTCCAAATTAAAGGGCCACCTCACCCTTCCACTCCCCTCTCTAATCCTCTCTCCATCTCCTTCTCTCTTACCATTAAGTCTCTGTGTGCTTTTACACACACACACACACACACACATGTGAGAGCACTCATGCACTCACATTTTGTACATAGGCCTACATACTTACTAACTTCCTCTTCTTCTATTTTTTTTTTTTCCAAGGGAACTTGCTGAGAGGGCTCATTATGATGTTTTGTAACAGCCGCGTAGCCTTAGGATGCAAAACACATCTCTGCGCTACCAGACGCGGCATTGTGGGTTATCTTATCTGATATGAAAAGGGGTGGTGAATGTTATTTGCATGCTGCATTGATGTTCAAATTGCAGTTTGAATGCTTCCTCAGCAGGAAAAAGGACTGTGATTGTATGGTTGGCGAGCAAACAAGTGTATCAGATGATATCAGCCTTGGCCCACTTTACTATCCTGGGTGAGACGCATGAGTCCGTTACATAAAAACTTCACCCGGCTTATACATACATCTGTCTCCAACTCCACCATCAGCTCTCCTCAGTAACGTACGTATGCATGCGTGTCTGTGTATGTGCAAGTTCCTCGACCCCTTGCGTCTGTTGCACTTTATGGAAGTGATATGTTAAGTACCTCATATTACAGTCATAAAAAAAAAGGCCTGGAAGTAGCTTGATGCAGTTTAAAGCTGCGGACATAATGCCGCAAATCAACCTCTGCTCTTCAGCCTGACACGCACCGACACAGACGCACACTCGATGCTGCTTGAGTGGCTGCCAAAGGCCCCGCTTGCCTTTTTCATATATACACAAAATGACAAGAGGGAAGAGAGGACAGGAGATGAGAGGACACGAGAGGAACAGGAACATGAAGAAAGATGAAAGAAAAGGTGGAAGAAAGACAGTAATAAGGAGTCGAAAGTGTCTGAATTGTAAATGAGTGAATGTCACTCTGACGGCGGAGCAACCGGACAGACACATGATGGAGCTTTCATCCCTCAGCGTACTGTGTCATCGCCCCGTAAAAGAGAGTGTGCGATATATTTTCTCATTTTATGTCCAATTTCGTTGGGATAGGAGGGCACGAGATAAGTGAAAAGGCAGAGGGAAGCACCCAAGTCTTTCTATACCACACACACACAACCACAGTGAGGAGACCAACTTTTCCTTTCTTTGAGAGAGTTCTCTTTTAGCCGTGCTGCCAGATGAGGTTTGATACCTGTGATTCCAAAGTTAATCCTGGTTAGAATTTAAATAGAAGGGAAATTATTGTCTTTCTCTGACTTCCCTTTCCTCACTTCCATTTTCACTCCCAACGCCGTCTCCCTCTCCCAATCTCGCTCTCTCTCTCTTTTCTCCGGTACGGGGGGGCACGGAAAAAAGCCTGACCTCTGCGTTTTCCCCCGTCCTTAAGATTGGTTTTAAATACTCAGCAGATTAAAGCACAGGCATGAAAGCTCACATTAGCCATATATTTAAAAATCCCCCTGGCCGATAATCCATGTATTTGTCAGAATCAAACACAGGGGAATAGAAAAGGGACCAATGACATGATGAGCAGCCGGAGCCAGACACATTGTGAAGGGGAATTAGAAGGAGAGAGATACATTTAGCAGAATGTGGCCCAAGAAGAAAAGTCCTTCAGGATGATTATTGAAATTCACTCAAGACTGGCTCACGTGAGCTTTTTGACAGAACAAAAAGCACCGTGGCAATTTGATGACCTCTGCTGCCCTTCATCGTCTCTCTCTGTCTCTCTGCAGTGCGCACACACACACACACACACATGCACACACACATAGAGTGACCTGTAATGAAGGAAGACTGATGGAATCTAATGTGCATTGTTCACATACTGGATGTTTAACGGCAATTTTACTACGCTGCTATGCTGGAAATCTTAACCTTCACAGATGTGACTGTTTATTGTCAAAAAAGACAAAAAATATGTTTGTGAACGTAACCGTTTTTGTTTTGACTGACAATGTTTTTGTTTCTATTTAAAATTCTATAAAACCTTGTAACACGTACGCATTAAGCAGTTCCATAAATATGAACTTTTTTCAAGTTATGTGATGACTATTTTTTCTATGATTACAATCCTTTTTTTTAATGTCCAATCGCACAGAAACACTGAATAAATACATGCATATTTGAAAGGCCGGAGAAATATCTTTTTGTCCATCATATTTTCTGTTCTGTGTCGATATTTTACAGAAAATCCTGAGGACATTCCTACGAAACAAAAAAGAGTCCTATTCACATCCAGTCTCCCACTGCATCCTTGTTAGGGAAACCTCTGAGATTACTTCTTGTTTCTGTGTGTTTTCTGGCAGAAGGAGACAAAGAAGACGAGATGAATAGTCCTGTGAGCTGAGAAGTGTGGGTCAAAAGAAATCATTCAGTCTTTCACAACCACAGTTCACATGCACAAACAGATCCAGTAGATGTACCGAACCAGTTATAGTGAATTCCAGATGAGAAAAATATATTGCATTCAATGGCGTGAAGCCTCCAAGGTTGTGAAAACTACAGGACACTACGTTTTTTTTACTTTATTCATCTCAAATGAGTGACCTTTCCTGAACATTTACTGAAGAGAGCTTTTGTTAACACAAGTGGACCAAAAAAATACCTGCGGCGCTTTCTTGAATGATTGTGTGAGTGTGTGTGTGTGTGTGTGGGGGGGGGGGGGGGTCAAAAACATTATAGGGCCTTCATTTAATGCATTTGTCTTTCAATTGTTGCTCCTTTTAAGTTCAATGTGTCAAAGGACGAGGACTTCTACAGCCATGAGAGGAGATTTACGTGGCTGTTGTAGCTCTTTGTAATTATTATGATTTTTTTTTTTTTGCACTTTGACATTTTCAAATGTTTGCACTTTTTGGTATTGCATCTACCTTACAGTATATATTGATAACTAAAAATCTGCTTCGCATAAAAAAAAGAGCTAATTTTGTTCCTTTAAAACGAACGCTTTTTCCTGCCGTCTCTCAACCTCTCGCCACGTGCACGATAGAGTCTTGAGCTGGTTATTGTATCAGGGCTGTTATGTATGTCAGCTTAACAATGATCGTCACACTAATGTGACAGAGCTCTCCCAGTTACATCTCTCTCTGCTGCATTCAAAATCTTCTGCCGAGAAATGCCACGTATAACATCCCACAAAAAACACACACACACACACACACACACACACACACACACCAAAAAGGTTGCTAAAGAAAGCCATTCCTATCTGTTCCTTCCTCTCCATCCCTCCATCCTAGCCTCTCTCCCGTTCCCTGAACCAGTCACCGACGGCACACAATGCAGAGCTAAAATCACAGAAGCTTTTCCACATCTTTCTATGTGTGTGTGTGTCTGTGTGTGTCTGTGTGTGTGCGATGCTTTCGGAGACAAAGACCCCTGCTGTAGGGAGTCCTGTGGGAAAGACGTGCGGCCGGAAGATGTGAGCGCGCCGGCGAGTGATAATGTCAGCTGGAGAGATACGGCGTGTCATTTTACACAACCACACATCAAAAAAGACAGTGGGGGGAGAGAAGAGAAGACAGCATGTCATTTGTTTGCTTTGATACAAGATCGTACCGAGGGAGGGACGGGAAAGCTCTGAGTGAGTGTGTGTGTGTGTGTGTGTGTTTGTGTCTTTTAGACATATGTTTGTGTGTCTCGCACATGAGCAGATGAAGGGATAGGGTTTCAGGGATATCCTAAATGTCTTGTATCAAGTTTCCCCATAAACGGACAGGCACACATGGAGCTGGCACAGTTCTGTCATGTCTGACTCTGGAGCTCTTCGACATTAGCGTCTCGGAGGCCGTGTCACGCCACACACTTCAAATCATAATTGATCCAGTTTTGATGATTGCTGTACAGTAGCGGGGTTTGTTTTGACCAGCTGGGGAAGATGTATTCAGACGTGTTACTTCAGTAAAAGTAGCAATACTACAGTGTAAAATACTGTTGCAGGTAAAAAGTGCTGCGTTCAAAATCGTACTTAACGGGAGAGTTCATCTTAAAACCAAAAATACATATTTATCCTCTTACTTGCAGTGCTATCTATCACTCTAGATTGTTTTGGTGTGAGTTGCCTAGTTTTGAAGATATCGGCCATCGAGATGTCGGCTTTCTTGTGAACATAATATCGTTTGTGGTGCTCGAAGCGTAAAAAAGATACATTTGAAAAAAAAAAAAAAAACTCAACAGCAGTGTTTCTTTACACCAATCACAACGCGGTTTCTCAAGGTTATCCACAGACCTTGTTGTGAGCGTGTAGGAACTATGATTCAAAGACATTAGTTCCTACATGAAACAAGGTCCGAACTGTCCCTTTTTAGGTAAAAGTATGTAAGTAATAGCATCAAAATCTACTTAAAGTACCAAAAGTAAAAGCACCCATAATGCAGAACTGCCCTTCTCAGAATAAGTTATATCACTACATTATAAATAGTGATGCCTTAAAATGTACATCATTAATGCTGCAGCTGGTAAAGGTGGAGCTCATACCTTATATACTGCTGGGTAGCTTAATCTATAGTAATGCGTCATATTGTATTCGTTGATACATTTTATTAATAAGCTGAATCTGCAAAGTAACAAAGAAATGTAGTGGAGTAAAAAGTTCAATAGTGTCTTCCAAAATGTAGTGCAGCAGAAGTATAAGATAAAGAAATACTCAAGTAAAGCACAAGTACCTCATTTGCCCAAGTACAGTACTTGAGTAAATGTACTTAGTTACATACAGTGGTTTTGATCCAGTGTATTTTTAAATTACTTGGTTATTTTAACCCAGACACAATAAGCTTCAAATTTGACCCTAAAACTATAACAAATGTACAAAACCCGTTGTTCATAGGGCACTGAAAACTGTGATGGATGCACATATTATTAAAGATCAAAAGTAAGAAATAGTGCCGTGTCAGTTTAAAGGGAGTAGGTCCGAACAGTTACCCGTACACATCCTACAACTCTCCCATCCGTCCTCCTCATTTCCCCTCTTTGCTTTGACTCACACGTTCCTTCAGTCGCTCTTACACTGCATGAAAATGCTGATGATCGGCATTTTAAACATTAGACAACAGTTCCCTTCCTTCCCTGTGCACCAGCCACACGTGAGTGTGTAACGTGTATGATGAAGTGCATGTGGGAATGCATGCATGTGTATATGGACATCCGCCACCTCAGATGTGGTACAATTAAAAGACTTCACTGCCGAAACAGAGAACAGGCACACATTAGCGGACATACTTCCATTCCTCTCTGATGCATCACTGCATCTATACTTCACCTCCAAGTGGGCTTTAAAACCGTTCCATTACAGCAACTAAGACTTTCCTGAGAAAGTTAGAGTGAGTTTATATGCATTACATTCAAATCCTTCTTCTTTGATTCAGCAACTACCTGGGCGGTTAATCCTTCATCCATAAAGATGTTTATTTCGTGTCTGAAGTGAAGGAAGTATGTGTTTTTTTTGTGTTTTTTTTTGTCATGGTGACAGTTTTCTTTTGAAGAGTAGGATGTTTTGGAGGATGAGTACTTTCCCTCACTTACTTCTTTAACTCTTCACGGGCATCCTTGAGGATTTGGAGACTTGTTGAGAGTATTGTTCACATGTACTGAATGACAAAAGATAAAGAGAAGCTTTGTGTCGATGCTCTCAGTCATTTACTATTGTAATATACCCAGGCTCGATATAGCGGTGGTGCTTTTCAGCCTCAGTCGTCTGTTGTCTTTGCATAACCACAGAGGCGGCAGCGGCATGTTTGTGTGTTTGTTTGTGTGAGTGCGTGCAGCCTTCCCACTTTGTCTTTATTTGTAAACAAGCACACTCATGTGTGTACCAATGTGGGTGTGGGGTCTCTGCGCTGCTTTCCCGCTCTGGGTCTGTTTATTTATTTGTACGTATGTATGTATGTGTGTGTGTGTGTGTGTGTCTGTGTGTGTGTTTGAGGCCTCTCTTTGGGTTTGACTCTAAAGGCATTGTGGGGATCTTGTGGGGGTTGTTTGTAAACATCAACAGCAAGTACGTTTTATTTTATTGTGGCTTTATTTTTTACGACATTATTCCCAGATGGCTGCTGAAGCTCATAGTTCTTTAATGCATCGACCACACGTTCTGCGCTCCCTCGCCTCACGCCCCGCCGCCACACATGTGCTTTTGCTCTCATACGCAAACAAGCAAATCAGCCTGCAGTGCTGATTCGTTCAGGAATGAGCAGTGAAGAGGAATTCCCCTCCACACATATACACACAGGCCAGAATCAATCCTTTTTATCAATCTAAAATCCTGCCTTTAAAGCACCAGATTGAGTCATTCAAAGTTTAGTGGCGGGAGCTTTTTTTTTTTTTTTTTTTTTTTTCAGCTCTGACACTGTGGGTGAGCTCTCCCATATTTCTCTTTAATTAAGCCAGGGAAAACCTTGTAGTACAGCCAACCCAGCTCATGTAGCCACTTATGTTTTAATTTAATTACCTGTCCACTTTGATAATTATTCCCCCTGATTAACAGGGAGAGAAGGGTTCCTAAATGGGAATAGGAGACGGGTGAGAGGGCCAAGCAGCGTTTTTCTCCTTTCAGCGAGAAGAAGAATGAAGGTGTTGACTTAAGATGTCCAAGCCAGCTCTTGTTTTGATCCGGTTTCTTACTTGGCCCTCTTCAGCCCAGCCTGGCCCGGCTTTATTCAGGCTGTGCAGAACACAGGTTCCTTCTGAGTTTCCTGTGCTCTGTTTAATTTGGTCATTTTATGCATCCATGAGCCAAAACAGACAAACAACAACTAACAAATCACAACTCTGCAAACAGGCCGGGGTGATTGATATCTTTAGTCAAAATGTCAACAGTTACACAACAACAAGCACAAGGATGATTCAGTCTCTTCGCTCTCTATTGTGCTTCTCTACATTCAGTTACTGGATTCAGGTCGTATGTCACTATAAAGATTTTAAGTAAACATACACTATGGGGTTCAGTTAGAAACTTTCTTTTAATAATACCTTCTCCTTTTGTCGATCAAACTTGAAAGTGCACCTTCGTGATAACAGCCACTTAAAAAAGCATCACTCATCACCATCCAGTTGCTCACATTAGCACCCGTCAATTCTCCGTGGATTCATTGGAAAATTATAACAGTGTTCCTGGCAAAAATTTGTCAGGCTCAGAGGAGAGGTGAGTAAGTAAAAAAATAAAATAATATATATATATATGTGGATTTTATATATTGAAAGTAAGGTTTACATGTTGTACTACCTTGTCATTTGCAAGTGCCTTCTACATTTCAAGTGTTGATTTTAAAAGTTATTTATTATGATAGATAGTAGATAGATAGATAGATAGATAGATAGATAGATAGATAGGTAGGTAGGTAGGTAGGTAGATAGATAGATAGATAGATAGATAGATAGGTAGGTAGGTAGGTAGGTAGATAGATAGATAGATAGATAGATAGATAGATGGGTGTTCATATACACTCGCACACACAAACACACACCCACAACATTCGCACACATTCACACACAGACACACGTATTTTAGTGGTATTGATCGTGCTAATGAATGTGTTGTGATTTACTGCAGTCGTGGCCCATTGTTGGGTGGTACTGTGATTGACTGCCATCATTTTCCAATGGTAAAAGCTTAGATAGAGAAAAGGCAGGAGGGCAGAATACCATTTAATGGCCAAAGCAAAATTATTCCAAGATCTTTTTATGAGTTATGGCACTCTTTTTTTTTCTCCACTCACTTTTTTTTTGCAGCGACAGGAATGATGTAATTTCCAAATTTCATCAGAGACAGTAATCTCAACACTGATTATGCTGTCAATTAGTAAATGAATGTGGCAGTGAGGGGGAAAAAGGTGGTAATAACTCTGCAAAAGGAGTTGTCAGGCTTCCAAAATACATAAAGGACGTAGTGAGATAGGCAGGCACTAAAAATTGTCCAATCACAATATAACTGTCTATTTGCAAGGTAAGTGTAAAACAAGGGTGAACCCACTGAAACTGATTTTAGGCTTATTTTTTATTTGTGGAATACAGCATTTCTAAGTTGACGTAATTATTTTTGGCATAAATTGATGAAGGTTTCCATGCAGTGTGAAAAAGATGAACGTTATACCACAATATCATCTGTCCAGAGCAACAACAAAAAAAGATATATGAGAAAAATACAAGATATTTATACTTTTTTTTTTAATGTAACAAGTGTAAAGCTGAACAATAAGGTGATAAGGTGTAGAAAATCAAAATGTTTAATAGTCGACCAGTTTACTTTGGATGATCGTGCTTTGTTGACGGTTTCTAAGCTCAAAATCTGTGCAGAGTAACATCTGTTCTTCTCTGCCTCCACAATAGCACAACTCAGCCGGGATGCAAAGAGAGGTCAAAAGATCAGTGCCTTCCCCTCACACACACACACACACACACACACACACACACGCACACACTGGGAGACAGAGACAGAGAGAGAGAGAGAGAGAGAGAGAGATAGGCTCTACCTCTCACCGGCTGCTGTTTTCCTTTTGTGCGCCAGGGCTTTACGAGGATAGGGCAAGCGATGAAAACGCGCACCTGCTTTAGAGGCATTACGGTAGCGCAGCAAACGGTCCCCCTCGCAACACACACACACACTCCACACTCGTACACTCACACAGCCCTAGTGATTCAATCCTGATTTCCAGCAAACGAGCAAGCAACAGACGGGGATGCCAAAAAGTGAGGACCGGTGGAAGGGTTGTTCGCGCTGAATGAGCCTCTTGAAGAGATAGCGAGGGGAAGCAGACGCAACAAAACAAGACAAGAAGCTGCGCGCTTTCTCCGCGGCAACTTGCGCACAGTGCCAGAGTTTTAGCGGCAGTATTGTTCTGACTTCACTCCAGAGGGGCCACTCCGAGGAGAGAGGACGCACACAAAAGGGAAAAGGAAAGGACTAACGAGCACGCTTTGTCGTTTAAAGTAATGGCCGTGCGGTCTTAGATCCTAGAATTCTCTGTCTCTCCCTCTCTCCCCTCTCTGTTTCTTTCCATTTTTCTTTTTTTTTTTTTTGAATTTTTTTCGTCCCGTCGGCTTGTGTGCCCCTTTGTCGCCGTGAGAGAGAGTGGACGCGCCGGGGGTTTGAGGAGCAGAAGCGGGGCTGTCCACATGGTCCAACCACTGGCGTGAAAGTTGACTTCTCCAGAACACAAGAGAACAGGTTGATGCATTATCTACACTTTCCTTTCCCCCTTTTTATTTGCCTTCCTCACTCTTTCCTCGCTCTGTGCTTCCATTGAAACTCTCTGATACACACGTTGGTCTCCCAACAAGACATCGAACTTCGACTTTTTCATCGCACATTGTTTGTGAAACTCCACGCGAGGCTAATAATAAAATAGGGTATTATAAACAGCTTGGCACACTCGGGAGTTTCTCCTCTTTCGGACTTCCCTCCGTCCATGTTTCATTTGAACTTTCTTTTCATCGGATTGTTGAACGCTAAACTTATCAGCCACGTATTAAAATCCTCTTTGAAGCTTTCATCTATTCAATTTCTACAATAGCGAGGAGCCGGTGGAATACGTTTCCTTCTATTTCTTCGCTATACTTTCACACGTGTTATTTACCGCACAGAGGGGAAACTGAAGTTTATTTAAAGCGACGTTTGTTTTAATGTGCAATTTCTTTGAAATCATTTAAAAAAAGAAAAATAAACAATCAAATGATCATATAGTTTCGTGGACTGAGAGACCGGTGGTTTTTAGAAATTGTCATTGTCGGAAGTCCTCGCTCATGAGGCAGCAAAAAGTTTGTCTCGCAGGTTTGGACTAACTAAGATGTCGGGAGGGGATTTGATTGGAGGCAAGAAGCTTAACTTTGCGTGCCCGTAAATAATCCCTGTTAAGGGATTTAATAATAAACACTGACGTTGGTTATGTGGTGATAATTGTACACTCTCGTGTGTGAACGCTTTGTCATCGCGTTGTACCTGTTTCGCTCCCAGACGTTTAGCACTGTCTTTAAATTCTTAAAGTAGTTCAAATACTTTCATTTAGTTTTTGACAATTAAACAATAACGTTTCAAATAAATAAAAAAAGCAGGACTTTGCGCCCCTCACTGAAGATAATAGACCCCCTTGTTTTAAGAGAGAGAAAAATGCTTTCTTGTGGATAGTCAATAGGTCAGGGGACAATACTTTCTTTTCAAACCATTTTGACTTTTGAAATTGTAACCGCGTTTTGTGACCTCGCTGAGTTCTGTTGCATTTTCCATATTGACTCACCGAATTAAATACATAACAATATGCAGCTCGAGGTCTTAACAGAAGGACGTTGAGGAGTTGTCCACAGTAAAAGTTTAACGGAGAATATTAAAACTGATCTAATCTGTAGGGTACACTGATAACTAGTGCATTATAACACTGATGCGTCTTTTTATATTTCATAAATTAGATACGTTGCATAAAATACAATAGACGCGTTAGACTGTTGATGATAACACAATATGCCTGCATGTACGGAGCTGACTTTGGCAATATTATAACATTAGAAATTGAGGGGGTTGAAGTCTGTACCAGAACCTCTACATGACCCATGTTTTTCCTTTTCTTTTTTGCAATCAACAGCCGCCTGAAAGCAGGCCTGCACCACAGGGGGACATTATCCTTTCTTCTTAGAGAAAAGAACAAACTTAAAACCGTTACTATATATTTATTTTTAAATCGCATTCATCTCAATGAGACAAACAGTTAAAATTCCCGTTCGAACCTGTGTTACGTCAACTTTGTTGTGAAAATTAAGTTGCTATTCCCCCCCCCCTAAAATACATCTAATCAAATTTGAAACATCAGCCACAACATTCTCTTATGTCAGATGGACTCAGGTCCCGCGTGATGGAAAGCTGCAGACAAAACCAGCGCGAGAGATGAAACGACAATTAATTGCTGTTAGTTGTCTGTCAGTGAGAGAAAAGCATACAGGCCGTGTGGGTGCACACCCTGACACGGGCATTATTGCCCCGTGATTGATGGGCGCAGGGGCATTTGGCATAATTAATTTTATTTACTGTGTCCTCTCTCTCCTGTTGTGTGCCCCCCCCCCCCCCCCCCCCCCCGCACCACCCCAACCCCCACCTACCTTCACCCCCCCCCCCCCTCCCATCCTCTGTGGTGGCATTTCCGCGACGCAATGACACACTTTTAATTGCACTTTAATAGAAGATCCAGCGGGAATGAAAAAACTCTTCATCACGTTTTATGACCTTGTCACATTTCTGGTGTGATACAGGAAACCAGGTATTTTGTGGTGGCTCCGGGGCCCTGTTGTGAAGTGTATGCAGAATTAGAATTTTAAAGAAAAATCAACAAAATGAATTACACATTCAGTTGTAGCCTTCATAAAAATCTGCTCATTCATGTTTTAGTGTTCACACATGCTCGTGCAGCAGTTTATTTAAATCAGCAAAATTATATCAGAATTTGAAGATGATTAATTTGTCAATTTTAGCAAAGACATAATAAGCTGAAAGTATTTTAATTGCATATCAGCACACCTGTATCATTTTAATAATGTGACAATACTTGCATGCTGACAGGAATCCTCAATGCACCCCAGGTAATATTAATTCTATGTGCTAAATTTGCTGAAATTATTTCCCAGAAATATGGAGAAAAAAAAATAATTCAGCCAGTTTTGACTCTGACTTTATTCTTAAATATCTCGTCGCTGCAAGTTCTTTCAACTGCTTCATCCCTCAGGCTCAGCAGCTGAGATGTCTCAGTTACTGTATAAAGAATGACGTTTGGAGTCGTAGGTATGATTTCCAACAATTACTGTACAATTTAGTTACTTGTGCATTTTGATTAAATTGAATGTAGCTCACTGCTAAACGATACGATCTTTTTGTTAAATGCCAACTTCTATTTAAACACTGCAGCATCAACAGTATAAACTCACTGTGAAGTTAACATTTCCATGCTGTGCTTTGCTCATTGATCACATCAGTGACAGGCTTTTCATCGAAATATAATGGGAGACAATGATACAAAAGAGTGTTTGAGAGGCAGAAGCAGTTATTTGGGTAAAAAAAAGAAAGAAAGAGTGTACGTGTGCAGGAAGCCAGAGGTGTCAGAGACAGATTGACTCTCTCTGCTCTCTGTCGGCTATTGTGCGTCCGTGTCTGTTTGCCTCGGCATTGCCACCTTTTTTTTTTTTGCCTCAACACTCTTCCCTCCATGCTTTTTTTCCCCTCACTTCTCTCGACAGCTGTGTCTTTTCCATGTCCTGTTTTGTTTCATTGTTTATACGAGTCGCTCATGTGCTGCTGATTTTTATCACTTTCACACTCTGCTCTTCACCAGACAATTGTGTCTGTTATGCTTACTGACACATTACTTAAAATGATGATTTTCAGCTCGGTCCTGTGTGTGTGTGTGAGTGTGTGACCGCGTGCCGGTGTGTGTGACTCCAGCACATGTATGAGACCGTCTACAGACGGGCAGTAATGGCTGTGAATCTCATGCGCTTTAAAACCCCTTCAAGCAGGATTAAAAGCCAGCAACATGATTGTGTTAGTCCATAAACTCACCCAGAGAGTCCTTACCTCCGGCACTAGCGCATGTGAATGTATGTGTGGAAGAGTGTATATATCTGAGTGTGGGAGTGTGTGTGTATACGAGAGTGCTTTTTTCTCAATTCACCTGTCCTGCTTGAGTGAAAATGGACAGTATTTGAAGTTTTAAATGTCCTGTGCGTCGGTAGCGTTGATGGCTCGCCTGTCCGTCTCTCCATCTCTCGCGCTCTCCTCATTTAAAGCCCGCCTGCTATCCCAAGCCCACAAGTCTGAGTGGGCTTTTGGCTCCAAAGTGATGTTGAAGAGCACCCGTATACAACTCTGCTATACATGTCGAATTTGACCTGCGATAGATACTCGCAGGTTTACTTCTATTGCAGCACTCAGTGCATTACCTGCTTAAAAAGCTGAAATGGTTAAACTTTCAATATCCTTTAGATGTGGATTGAGAAAGGCGAAAAAATGTTGCTGTGCAGCGAGTGAAAGCCTGTTTTTAAAATGGAATTGTTTTAAGTGTTTGTCCTGAAGCTGTCGTTACTGCACGGTGTGTGTGCATTTGAGCTGAACATGTTTTGGGCTTTTAAATGTTAAAGCGGTGTAGGGTTCGATTTTCCTATATGTTGAAACAACTGTGTAATTATGTGTTAAAATGAAACCTATTTTAATCTATTATAGCTCTCATTTTTAAGGAATAAAACTGTTTCTTCTTTGTGAATTTTAAAAATTGAAATCTACACGTCTCCATATGTAATCGCTGAGTACAATTACGATAGCAACTGTGGCTTGTTACCTCTTAAAATATATGTTAATGGTAAATAATTGACAAATTAATGGATTAAATAAAGGTGTTATTCTTCATGGGCAGCCAGCAAGTGGGGGAGTGCTCTGATTGTGTATTGAAGTGATTGACTGCAGAGTGAAAGTGCCGCCACATTGCTTTAGACTGAGGCCTGATTATACATGTGGTTCTAATTGAACCTGTTATTTAGGAGAAGTTGAGGCTGAATACTTGTGTGTGTGTGTGTGTGTGTGTGTGTGTGTGTGTGTCTGTCTGTCTGTCTGTGCACATAATAAATCCCACACATTTTTCAAAGATGAGATGTGTTTTCACGACGGGTCAGAAGGCGGTGTCACGCAGGGAAGTTGCAGGGCAGTCGCGAGGGAGAGCAGGAAGATGCCTTTAGGCAGTTTTTGGGGAAGTTGGCCACCTGTGAGAAAAAGCCGCTGTTGTCTTTTGTCGCCTTTTCGTCCTTTTGTGTCGTTTGAAAGAGCTGTCATTGCATACGTGGTGACAGCAGCCCCGCTCGCAGTCCCAACTTCATTCTTTAAAAAACGCACTTTGCTTCCTCTGATTGATAAGACAATCATTTTTGCTTGACACAACAGTTTTAGCCTGTGGTCATTAACATGTCCATGCGTTTCAGATGGGTTTCTCTATAAGTGTGTGTGTGTGTGTGTGGGGTGGCCGGGAGGCAGGCCGGCTCAGAGATGTTTCCCCGGCTCCACAGAGCACCGGCCCATTAACAGCTGATGGATGTGGGAAGGAGTGACCCAACAGCTTAGAGCGGAAGAGACTGCTTCCTACGGGCACCGGAGTGGGGGGGGGGGGGGGGGGGGGGAGGGAGGAAAGAAAGGGACGGAGAAAGAGATAGAACAAATGCGTGAAAGGCTGGTGGTAGAAGCGAGGGAAACGACGTGCGTGTGGCTTTTTAGGCGTGGGTCGTTATAGCCAAGGAAGCATTAGATCAGCCTCTCCAGAGTGCGCTTGGCACCTGAGGCCAGGGCTGGAGCTAAAGGAGAGGGCTGCGGCCGCGGAGTCTTAGGGGGGGGGGGGGGGGGGTGAGAGCACTGATCGTGAAGCAAGGCAGCTGAAGCTGTCCGGTTTGATTTCACAGACAGAAAGAAAGAGTCACACACGATCATTAGGTCAGCGGCACAGCCAGGTATAGAGCGACACGAGATGGTCAGCGAAAGCGGGACAAAAAAAAGTAGCGGAGCAGCGTTGTGTGTAGAAAGTGAGAGGAACGCCTGTTGTGTTTGAGCAGAGCATCTTCATGAAAAAGCTCCCATCGGTCGTTGTGTCCCCTGCTAACTCCGCATTGCTTCTGACAGCTGTATTTGTGTTATGGATTTTCCTTCACTCTCTCCCGTCTCCCTTTCCTTTTCCCCTGCCTCCCTCTCTCTCAGTAGTCGGCTCTCCATCGCCTCCACCCTATGACCTTTTGTAAGCACTTCATCAGAGAGCCGTTGGTGTTTTCAAAAGCGCTGCGACAAACTGACAGGGCAGCCGTCAATCGAGCGGGGGAACCGAGGGAGCAGATCAGTGGAAAGCTTCGCTCAGAACAACAATGTGACTAAACTTTCTGCAGCACTGCTTTAATGTGTATTGAAAGGATGGCTGTGAAGGGTAGGTGACAGCTGTGAAGCGCAAGACTCAGAATGTTATGGATACGCGCTCGCGCACACACACGCACGCACACACACACACATTTTGCACATTTCATAAACCAACTGTGGAGAAGCGTTACACGAGTGCTCGTACGCCCGCGGTAAAAATCTGCGAGCCGGACGAATGAGCGCTTCGGTAAAATGCTGAGATTCACAGAGGAGGAGGAGCGCACAGGGATTCATATCCAGCTCCATAAACTCAACTGCATCCTCATTGAACTCAAATCAGTTTCGTCCTTTTCCTCGATGAGTTAATAACAACTCATAGCCTATTTGGATTTCTCTGCTCATTTCATTTGTGGCTCATTCCCGATGTGTCTTTGTGACTGCAGTTATCAGATTTACCATTAATCTGATTTATTTGAACATTTTTTTTAGTTTTTGATTTGCATCAGAGTGTTTGAATTGCTTCAACCAGGATGACTTCACATTAACATATGATGATAGGACATTAGCATTTCAGTATTTCCCCTTGTCCCTGTTCCTTGCAATCCTGGACCGGGGAGGTAATAACCATTTAAATGCATCTCATTATGTTTTCTAATCCGTAAAGTATCGGGATGTTGGCTAACGCAGGCGAAAGTGAGGCTGGAGCGTCGGTGCGCACTGCTCTTTTATGGTATTAGTATTTATGGTATTAGTTCCGGGGAACATGGGACGCCTACTTAAGCTATTAGCATGTGAGGCGCCGTGGGATGATCCATCCCCTGACAGGACGAGCTGTTAACCAGTGTTAAACCAAATCACAATAGGCTGCCTGGGTTGACGGATTGACAGAGCTCGCTTGGGCCGCCCTTCCTTCCTCCTCCACTACGCCTAAACTCACGGAAAGATTTCCTTGCTTAGGAATTAAGTTCCCCCAAAACTTCTGGAAGAAATATTCAGAGATCATTTTTAAGAGTAAATGTGATGAATATGATCTGGCCCATACAAAAAGGACTACATGCTCCCTTTGTCTCTGTCTTGTCAACTTCTGTCCTCCCTCCCTCCTTTCTTCTTCCCCTTCCTCCTGCTGTGGCTCTCAAGGTGAAGAGACTGTACAGGCTTTGCCCAGTGTGCTGCGGACTCTATGGCTTCTATAGTGCCCTTTCAGAGAGGGGAGGGGAGGAGAGGGGGAGGCAGGAGGGGAGGCAGGGTGCCTGCTAGAGCCGCTATCGGGAGTCTTGGAGATCGTTCACAGACGTGTGGGATTCTGTTCTGCATGTGTGTACACTTCTCGTGTGTGTGTGTGTGTGTGTGTGTGTGTGTAACAACAATTAACTGTCAATCAACCGATGACCCTCCACCTCTCCTCCTCGGTCAGAATTCCTCCGGTTTTAGGTTTTGTTTTTCAGACGGCTGTCGGAGGACAAGAAAAGCAAACAGGTCGTCGCTTTCCCAACTTGTGTGTGTATTTTTTAGACATTTCATCGTTGAGGAGAAAACGGGCTCTGTGTCTTTATTTTTACAGATTGTTTCATCTGAGTCGTTCCCAGACAGCGATAGAGAGCCGTGTTGTTAAGTAGTCGGTGCTGCTTCATCAGCGGCCGTTTTTTTTAACTCTGTGGCTGCTCGCTGGGCATTGAAACTCTGTTTGTGTGTATGCGCACACACACGCACGCCTGTGCGTGGTGGGCATTGTTGACCGAGAGACATCTGCCACTAGATTATACCCAGCTGTTATCTGAATAATTGTGTAATCCCACCCCCACTCCCTCCCTTTTTTTACTCCCTCCTTCCTTCCCTCACTCCCTCCTCCTCCTCCTGCTCGGCTCTTTTCTTGCCCCCACATCCCTTCTTTCTCACACTGATGAGACGGAGAGTGATGAGTCTCTTCTCTGGGTGGCACTTTGGGCTTCTTCAGGAGTGATTATGAGTGTGTGAGCTCGCAATGTGTGTATCTGTGCGGCCCCCGGTCACCGGTCGTTGTCTGACATTTGTAGAAGGATTTTATTCCCCCATCACCCCGCACGCACACTCCCCCCCCCCCCCCCCCCCCCATCCCGTGGCTCTTGGGGAAATAAAAGTAGCCTAATCCTGCCAGATCAAGATTGCTGTCCACCACAGCTTTACCAGCCTGTGAATTAGAGCCAGCTCTCATGTTCCTGAGGAGAGAGAAGACACTGTGTGTGTGTGTGTGTGTGTGTGTGTGTGTGTGTGTGTGTGTGTGTGTGTGTGTGTGTGTGTGTGTGTGTGTGTGTGTGTGTGTGTGTGTGTGTGTGTGTGTGTGTGTGTGTGTGTGTGTGTGTGTGTGTGTGTGTGTTTGTGGTGTGGGCTGTTGGCCTTTGAAGCACCGTTCGCTGTTTGCCGGCAGAATGCTGGTCAGAGGGTGAGAGGAAAGGAAGGCAGAGAGCTCTGAAAAAAAACAAGAATAAAAGAGCCGTTAAAAATGAGAAAAAGTGGTTTATATTATTTGAGTATTTAGTTTCTCGGCTCACCGTTCAAGCAAAGGTAATTTTCAAATTATTCTAACAGGCTACATATGATACCATTCAAATATATTTACCGGTATCAGATTTTATATTAATTAAAGAAAAGTTTTCTAATTGTTTTTCACGTGTGCCACAGTTTTTCATTTTCAACTTCAATACATCAATTCAAGTTTTAGAACGATAAAAAATGCCTTTATTTTTTCTTTCAACAATTAATTAAAACAATTTTTTTTGCTGGATTACAAGAGGAAAAAACATCATTCAAATGTAATGCCGTCACACTCACTGTTCCACTGTATCTACAAAGGCAAAACACAATGTTTTAAACACAGACATTTTTCCTTCCTTCCACGGACAATTTTGGTCAACTTGTGACGAGAAAATTTGTATCCGTTTTATTTTACTTTATTCATTTTTTTTAATGCATCGAGAAAGATGTTTGTGTGTCACTCATAAGGCAGCACACACACACACACACACACACACACACACACACACACGCATGCGTGCCCTGGAGTTGCCAGGGCTGCCTTCATTTCTGGTCCGTGGTTGGTTGGAAAGTGTTATTTTCCCTGTCGGAGCTCCGATAGTCACTCGCTGTGAAGGACTCAACACTCGCTGTCCCTCTCTCCTCCTCTTCGCCTCCTATTCTGTTGCACTTTCTCCTGTCCATCTACTCCCCCCCCCTCTCTGTGCTCTCCTCCTCTCTCTGTCATGCCTGTTGTCTCTAATTATCGTGGGTCTGTGTTCCCTCAGCCTCTTCATTACATCCAAGCTGTCATCACAGTTTATCTCCAACATTTGCTACCTCTCCTCAGGCCCCATTTCAATAGGAATCATTTATTCTATTTGACTGAAATGACAAGATTCAATGCAAGGCCAATCAGTAGCTCTCTTAGCCATCTCTCAGAAGTTGTATTTTTTGTCAGTGGGTGTTAAAAGTACAAAAAACAATTATTTTAAAATGTTTTCTTTTCAACAAAAAATCTTTTAAATCTGTAAAGCATTTTGCAAGTAAATATTTTCTAATAGAGTTGGGGAACTATTACTGTCGCGCATTCAGTCATATTACTAATAATTCTGACTTGTAAACTTTCTGTGCTTTTAAAGAATTATATTCAATGTGAGAATTTTTTTTTGTTCAGCACATTTTGTGATTGTAATGAAATTTGAATGCAGTGTTTTTGTCAGCACACCTACTTGTCCCTGGACCAAAAGATCACGCCTCACAGTGAAAAAAACAAACCAGGTCTAAGCCAACAAATGACGAGAAAACAAACAGATTTCCACTATTTCGAGCATGCAACTTTCTTTTGAAGAACAATCAGCAAGTAATGGAGAAAGAACAGGAATATTTTATGGACTGAGGGCAATCGTTACAGTGTGAAAAGGCAGCCATTGGGTTGTTGGATTAGCAGACACCACAATGCCCATTTGCCCAGTGAAGGTCAGCAATGGCGTATGCAACTTGTAGCCCTAATCGGCAACTTCTGCTGCTGCAAGCTTCCATTGTCTAAAGGTCAGCCAGGAACAGTGCCTCAGCCGCGGAAAGTAGTCAGCATAAATGACGGAGGGGACTGAGGGGACTGAGGGGACTGAGGGGACTGAGGCAGGAACGAAGGACTAAAGTACAAAAAAAAGAGGACAGGAGGGAGGGTGAGTGGCAATGAAACCCTGGCATGCTTCGTGGTGTCAGGCAGGCGTTCGGCGGCTTCTGGGCGCTTTGTGAAAAGTTTGCCTGCAAAACTTTGCTAAAGGCTGGGTTTGGTTTGAGCAGCTCCCCCAGGGGTTCGCTCAGAGAGTGGGTGGAGGGAGGAGGAGAAGGAGGTTGGGAAGGGAAGTTGGAGAGGAAAGAAGACGAGGAGAGGGGAGC